>NC_091203.1:16706200-16771200 GCF_040958095.1 Procambarus clarkii | reverse complement strand
GGAGGACACGACAGTGTGTGTGTGGGGGCGTTCCCTACACGAGGCAGGAGCCTGGACCAGGAGCTACAACTCAACTCTCACCGGAGGATAGGTGGAAGTAGGTGATTCTAGTTTCCCTCCCAATTCCCCTTTAGTCAGCTATATTATTTAGCCAGAGTATTTTGTATGTCGTGAGCAAGGCTCACCTATTTCACAGTAAGGCACCAGGGTGCAGAGTGGGACTACATAGAGTACTCATGATATTTCATGATTATTATTGGTGTGTGCAGGCACCCTGAGTAATTGATGAATTTACTGTGTTGATAATGTCTTTCATGAGACTTTAATATGATCAGTTATTGAGAGAGTATATATATATAAATATGCCAGTATTTGGAGTTAGGCTATGTGCCCAGTAACTATGTTATTACCATTATTGATGTCTATGATTCATCCATATATATATATATATATATATATATATATATATATATATATATATATATATATATATATATATATATATATATATATATATATATATGTCGTACCTAGTAGCCTGAATGCACTTCTCAGCCTGCTATGCAAGGCCCAATTTGCCTAATAAGCCAAGTTTTCATGAATTAATTGTTTTTCGACTACCTAACCTACCTAACCTAACCTAACCTAACTTTTTCGGCTACCTAACCGAACCTAACCTACAGAGATAGGTTAGGTTAGGTTAGGTAGGGTTGGTTAGGTTCGGTCAAATATCTACGTTATTTTTAACTCCAATAAAAAAAAATTACCTCATATATAATGAAATGGGTAGCTTTATCATTTCATAAGAAAAAAATTAGAGAAAATATAATAATTCAGGAAAACTTGGCTTATTAGGCAAATCGGGCCTTGAATAGTAGGCCCAGAAGTGCATTCTGGCTACTAGGTACGACATAAATATATATATATATATATATATATATATATATATATATATATATATATATAAGTCTATGCTTGTGTATTGAATAATTATTCATGTGTGCAGTGATTAATTGTGTTATCGCACACGAAAGGAATTACTGAGAACTCCAGTGATATATACTTGCATACTTTATGATTAAATGAAGGGCAGTGTGTTATACCATGATAGTGAGTTATTGTGTCCATTTATATAGAAATGTTTGATTGAGCTCAAGATCAGTGCAGCGAAGTATTTACGTGCTATTGTCGCAAATATTGTGTGTTCGAACTTCTAGTGATCTTTGAGAACTTAAAGAAACAGGCGCGTTACGCCACAAGCAAACAAATACACGAACATTCGCGCGGTGGGAGTCGCTCAGCTGATTTTGACATTGACGTGAGGGGGAGCATTGCTGGCTTGGCGAGTTCATGATTATATGTGGGAACGAGCGACTTCCGCCTGAAACAGCTGTTTGCTTATTGATATAATCTTGTGATGTCTTTGAATGAGTTTTAAGTAAAATACAAAGTACATTGGTGTTTTTATCATTCCCTCCATATTTCTTGTGGCTATATAATACCTGAAAGCAGATAGTGATAGAAGTAAATACCTGCCTGATATCAGACATATTGAGTGTGATCTTGCCACTGTTACCACAATTCAACAAAAACCACTGACTTGTTACTGGACACCGGAAACAACAGTTGGCGACCTTGTGGTTAGTAGTAGAGCCCTGTGCCGGGGCGGGCACACAAGCTGTAGAGAGTATGAGCTGTTCCCACTCATTCTCGATCAGAGGCCGGTTGGGATTGACTGGGATACTCTCCTGGCGTACAGTGGCGCCGCGAGGATTAGAGTGAAGACCCGCAGGGCTACGGTGAGTGACCTTGAGTATACTGTTACTCGCCCCTCTCTTAATGAGGTGAACCCCGACATTGCCGACCTTGCCAGGATTAAGTACTTATACTGTTGCTCACCGATAAACCCCGACATTGGCGACCTCGCCAGGATAACGATCAAGATAAAGGTTGCAGTTGTGGTACTTGGCAGTGGTATTAGGTATCAGGTACAGGTTATCACTCATAGCACAAGATGGAGGATGATAAAGTAACAAGGTTCATTGACACTAGAGATGAGCAGGTGCTAGAGGAGTGCACCAAGGCACAGTTACAGTCAATAGCAGACCATTTTGGGATAAAGCTGAGATCTTCCAAAATGGGAGAGAGAAGACTGGAGATCATGGCACAGCTCAGAGCACGAGATGAAGCTTTGGGGGAGGAACGGCCACAAACACCTGCCAGTATGGGAGAACACCTGAACATTGGTGGAAGCAGCAGGGGATCCAGCAGCAGCAGGCGCAGCGTTAAGCTGGAAATATTGAAGCTGCAGCTGGAAGTGCAGTTGAAGCAGGAAGAGCGAGAAGCAGAAGCACAGTTGCGCAATGAAGAGCGAGAGGCACTGCTGCGCAAAGAAGAGCAAGAGGCACAGCAGCGCAAAGAAGAGCGAGAAGCAGAGGCACAGGAGCGCAAAGAAGAGCGAGAAGCACAGCTGTGCAGGGAAGAACAAGAGCGAGAAGCACAGCTGCGCCGAGAGGAGCGCGAGCGAGAAGCTAGGCTGAGACGGCAGGAGACAGAAGCTAAGAAGGAGGTGGAGCTGAAGCGAGCTGAGCTAGGGCTAGGTGCACCTGCTCCGCTGCAGCAGGAAGACCGCCGAGTGAGGGAGCGAGATTTGCCGGTTTTTGTACCAAACGAAGCTGAAGGTTTCTTCGACCACTTCGAAAGGGTTGCTACTTTGAAGAGGTGGCCGAGGGCAGAGTGGGCGGAGCTGGTTCAGGGTAGGCTCACCGGTGAAGCTCGTGAAGCCTACAATATGCTCGACCTCCAAGAGTGCACCAACTACGATGCTGTAAAAAGAGCTGTGCTCCATTCTTTCAAGCTCACACCGGAATGTTACAGGAAGAGATTCAGGGAATGTACCCGTTCGCCAGGAAAATCTTATGCGGAGATGGCGAGGGACATGGAGAGGAAGTTCCTGAAGTGGCTGGAGTCTGAAGGAGCGAAGTCGGCTGAAGAGGTCAAGAGGCTAATGGTCATGGAGAAGTTTATGTCCGTGCTCTCTCCTGAGATCAGGGTTAGAGTAAAGGAGGCGGACATAAAGGACCTGAGAGCCGCGGCCGACAGAGCTGACATGCTGGAAGAAGCTCTGCGACCACAATGAGAGGGACGGCACCGACTGACCGTACACTCCGGATTTGGTAGAAGATATAGAAGGACGGACGGATGGAGGACGGGAGCGAGTTCTCCTGAGTCCCACCTCTCGAGTAGAGACAGGAGAGGCTCAAAGAGTGCTGTGGAGCCGGTAGAGAAGTCCCAAGCTGAGAGCTCAAGAGTTGTTGCCGAAATGAAGGAGTCGATGAATGGCGCGAGGAAGATCCACAGAAGAAGAAGGATCCGCTGCTACAACTGCGGAATATTCGGACATGTCGCGCGGGAATGCAGACACCCTGAGCAGCGGGGGAACGTGGCTTTCGTGAGGGTAGAGGACCAGATGGCCGAGAGGGTGCGGGATGAACCCGTACTGAGTGGGGAGAAAAGAGTTCACCCATTCGTGTGTGAGGGAACCGTAAGGATGGGGGACGCAGACCCCATCCCGGTGAAGATATTAAGAGACACTGGGGCAGATTTTACCCTGGTGAGCGAAACCCTGTTCCCCGAGGGTTACGAGAGTACCAGTGTGGGGGTGGCAAGTGTGACCACTGTGGGAGGCCCAGTGAGGATGCCCCTACACCAGGTGACTCTGAATTCTGATTATGGCTGCCAGACCCTAGTGGTAGGGGACTGTGCATCAATGCCCAAGATGGAGGCACAAGTCATCTTGGGAAATGACGCATGTGGAGGATATGTCCTCCCGAATCTCGTGAAGGGCGAGGAGTGCCTAGAGCACTATGAGGAGACAGGCGGAGTGTTAGACGCCTGTGGGGACGAGAAAGGAATCACCACGGCGGCGTTCCCGGTTTGTGCTGTGATTCCGAGGCAGTGCGACGGACACGGAGGGCGTGGATCTGATAGGGCTGACGAGGAGACGTCCGACAGTCTGGAAATCGATCACCTCTTCATGGAACCCGGAGAACGAGTGGAGGGCGAAGGCAGCCTGGATGGTGAGTTACAGGTGACCCTCACCAGTTCTCTAGGGGTGGACCGCAATCGTCTTGGAGAGTTGCAGCAGATAGAGTTCCCCAAATTGATTCATGAGGCCAAAGGAGGACGTGTTGGTCCTGAGAGGGCCACTCATTGTTACGTATAGGACGGCATGCTGATGAGAGTGTTCTGCACACAGCAGGGAACTGAGTGTGATGAAGCAGTATGCCCTGCGTTGTTTGCCATGCGTAACGCAGTGGTAGGATCGTTAGGTTTCTCACCTTTCCAGCTGGTGTATGGACAAGAGGTGCGAAGTCCTCTGTCCATGCTGAAGGAACAATGGACATCAGGAGTGACCGTGGGAACGGTCGACGGATACGTAAGGAGCGTCTCGCATTGGCGGCAGGAATACTGGTTGGAAATTAAACTCATCCAAGGGAAAGACAACGTAGTAGCAGATGCCCTGTCCTGTATACACTAACCCGACATGACTCTTATTTTAAGGGGAGGGGTATGTGACGGTGTTCCCCCCCTTATATTTCTCCCACGCCTGCAGTAAGAGTCATGTCCACTTTACCCGAGCGTTCTCTATGTCGCAGGCATCAGTTTGGTATATGTGGGAGAATGTAGTGGTCTCGAAGTGCCGAGAAATTTATAAAAGAAGAGTATTTTAGGCTGTGGTTTAGGCCCTTTAGGAAGTCAATATGGCGCTGGCTCTTCTGTTTTGCCACCAAAACTGTGTGACGTCAGTGACACCAGATTGGTCACCGACAGCGATGTGGCACAGGGAGCCAATGAAAACCTCCCGTGGCGAATATGACGTCACGAAGGAAGGGGGGTCCGGTCATCGCGCCACGGTGGCGCCATCAGTCTAAGACAGCACGTCAAGGAGGTCGGACGTGCGCTGGGGGGTCCTGTCAGTTGGACAGTTTACCCCGTCTCCGGAGGATTTACGTATCACCCGTGGTCTGCCATCACCTGTGGGGTCT
Organism: Procambarus clarkii; assembly: GCF_040958095.1. Classification (NCBI taxonomy): domain Eukaryota; kingdom Metazoa; phylum Arthropoda; class Malacostraca; order Decapoda; family Cambaridae; genus Procambarus; species Procambarus clarkii. The sequence continues at coordinate 16,766,152 of NC_091203.1, read as the reverse complement.
TCCTTCGTTCATGTGTTGGACCAGAGAAGGGATTGACAGAATATTGAGCAACAAGTGCTCCAGGAACAGGTGTTGTGCAGGTGAAGTCTAGACAGCGACATATGCGACGGCTGATAGCTTCACAGTGATGACGTAGTGGCTGGGCCAATCTTCCATGAGGGAATCAGTCTGACACGACACGTCAAGGTGGTTGGACGTGCGAAGATTGGTCCTGTCAGTTTGACAGTTGTTTCCCGCTCCCGTGGATTTTACGCGTCACCCGAAGTCTGCAAGTACTCTGTGAGGTCTTCCTTCGTTCATGTGTTGGACCAGAGAGGGAATCGACGGGATATTGAGCAACAAGTGCTCCAGGACAGGTACTGTGCAAGAAGAAGTGAAGTCTGTGCAGTGACGTCTGGGACGTCTGATAGCTTCACAGTGACGACGTAGTGGCTGGGCCAATCCACTGGGAAGCTGTGAAGAAGACACTAATCGGGAATCCGAACGACTGCAGCCGAGACGTAGGCAGGCAGCCGTAGCTGGGAGGAGAAGTTGACGGCAGGGAGACCGACTCCAACCCTACGAGAAGTCGAGGAGGAGCACGGACCTGCAGTGAAAAGGCACGGAGACGACGCGCTTATGGTGGGACGTTGATTGAGTTCCTGGAGGACACGACAGTGTGTATGTGGGGGCGTTCCCTACACGAGGCAGGAGCCTGGACCTGGAGCTACAACTCAACTCTCACCGGAGGATAGGTGGAAGTAGGTGATTCTAGTTTCCCTCCCAATTCCCCTTTAGTCAGCTATATTATTTAGCCAGAGTATTTTGTATGTCGTGAGCAAGGCTCACCTATGTCACAGTAAGGCAGGGTGCAGAGTGGGACTACATAGAGTACCCACGATATTTCATGACTATTATTGGTGTGTGCAGGCACCCGGAGTAATTGATGAATTTACTGTGTTGATAATGTCTTTCATGAGACTTTAATATGATCAGTTATTGAGAGAGTATATATATATAAATATGCCAGTATTTGGAGTTAGGCTATGTGCCCAGTAACTATGTTATTACCATTATTGATGTCTATGATTTATCCATATATATATATATAAGTCTATGCTTGTGTATTGAATAATTATTCATGTGTGCAGTGATTAATTGTGTTATCGCCCACGAAAGGAATTACTGAGAACTCCAGTGATATATACTTGCATACGTTATCATTAAATGAAGGGCAGTGTGTTATACCATGATAGTGAGTTATTGTGTCCATTTATATAGAAATGTTTGATTGAGCTCAAGATCAGTGCAGCGAAGTATTTACATGCTATTGTCACAAATATTGTGTGTTCGAATTTCTAGTGATCTTTGAGAACTTAAAGAAACAGGCGCGTTACGCCACAAGCAAACAAATACACGAACATTCGCGTGGTGGGAGTTGCCCAGCTGATTTTGACATTGACTTGAGGGGGAGCATTGCCGGCTTGGCGAGTTCATGATTATATGTGGGAACGAGCGACTTCCGCCTGAAATAGCTGTTTGCTTATTGATATAATCTTGTGATGTCTTTGAATGAGTTTTAAGTAAAATACAAAGTACATTGGTGTTTATATCATTCCCTCCATATTTCTTGTGACTATATAATACCTGAAAGCAGATAGTGATAGAAGTAAATACCTGCCTGATATCAGACATATTGAGTGTGATCTTGCCACTGTTACCACAATTCAACAAAACCACTGACGTGTTACTGGACACCGGAAACACCAGTTGGCGACCTTGTGGTTAGTAGTAGAGCCCTGTGCCGGGGCGGGCACACAAGCTGTAGAGAGTACGAGCTGTGTTCCCACTCATTCTCGATCAGAGGCCGGTTGGGATTGACTGGGATACTCTCCTGGCGTACAGTGGCGCTACGAGGATTAGAGTGAAGACCCGCAGGGCTACGGTGAGTGACCATGAGTATACTGTTACTCGCCCCTCTCTTAATGAGGTGAACCCCGACATTGGCGACCTTGCCAGGATTAAGTACTTATACTGTTGCTCACCGATAAACCCCGACAATATATATATATATATATATATATATATATATATATATATATATATATATATATATATATATATATATATATATATATATATATATATATTAGTATATTTTGGTAGCAGTCTTTCCTGTAGACATATATTATTAAATATGACCGAAAAAGTAAGATTAATAATTCTAACACGAATTTTCTCAATCTTTCGTACATTTCTTTTCACTGTTGGAGGTAAATCAAAAATCAATTCTCCAAAATTCATTTTTATTTCTAGTCTGACGCGACACGAGCGCGTTTCGTAAAACTTATTACATTTTCAAAGACTTTAGTTCACAAATACACAACTGAATAGAACTTACGCATCTCCGATTTTATATCTACATTTTGAGTGAGGTGGAAGGGGTGATGTGGCATTAACACAAGACAGAACAAGATGTGGCATTAATAGGGTATTAATTTCATCAACACAAGACAGAACAAGAGTATTAATAGGGTATTAATTTCATCAACACAAGACAGAACACGAAACAATGGATATTGAATAGAAGTGTTTGTAGAAAGCCTATTGGTCCATATTTCTTGATGCTTCTATATTGGAGCGGAGTCTTGAGGTGGGTAGAATATAGTTGTGCAATAATTGGCTGTTGATTGCTGGTGTTGACTTCTTGATGTGTAGTGCCTCGCAAACGTCAAGCCGCCTGCTATCGCTGTATCTATCGATGATTTCTGTGTTGTTTACTAGGATTTCTCTGGCGATGGTTTGGTTGTGGGAAGAGATTATATGTTCCTTAATGGAGCCCTGTTGCTTATGCATCGTTAAACGCCTAGAAAGAGATGTTGTTGTCTTGCCTATATACTGGGTTTTTTGGAGCTTACAGTCCCCAAGAGGGCATTTGAAGGCATAGACGACGTTAGTCTCTTTTAAAGCGTTCTGTTTTGTGTCTGGAGAGTTTCTCATGAGAAGGCTGGCCGTTTTTCTGGTTTTATAGTAAATCGTCAGTTGTATCCTCTGATTTTTGTCTGTAGGGATAACGTTTCTATTAACAATATCTTTCAGGACCCTTTCCTCCGTTTTATGAGCTGTGGAAAAGAAGTTCCTGTAAAATAGTCTAATAGGGGGTATAGGTGTTGTGTTAGTTGTCCCTTCAGAGGTTGCATGGCTTTTCACTTTCCTTCTTATGATGTCTTCGACGAAACCATTGGAGAAGCCGTTATTGACTAGGACCTGCCTTACCCTACAGAGTTCTTCAGAACTCTGTAGGGTAAGGCAGGTATATAGGGTATATATGGCAGGTATATAAGGTAGGTATATATATATATATATATATATATATATATATATATATATATATATATATATATATATATATATATATATATATATATATATGTCGTACCTAGTAGCCAGAACGCACTTCTCAGCCTACTATGCAAGGCCCAATTTGCCTAATAAGCCAAGTTTTCATGAATTAATTGTTTTTCGAATACCTAACCTACCTAACCTAACCTAACCTAACTTTTTCGGCTACCTACCCTAACCTAACCTATAAAGATAGGTTAGCTTAGGTTAGGTAGGGTTGGTTAGGTTCGGTCATATATCTACGTTAATTTTAACTCCAATAAAAAAAAATTGACCTCAAACATAATGAAATGGGTAGCTTTATCATTTCATAAGAAAAAAATTAGAGAAAATATATTACTTCAAGAAAACTTGGCTTATTAGGCAAATCGGGCCTTGCATAGTAGGCTGAGAAGTGCGTTCTGGCTACTAGGTACGACATATATATATATAAATATATATATATATATATATATATATATATATATATATATATATATATATATATATATATATATATATATATATATATATATATATATGCAAACAAGCCTGAATGGTCCCCAGGACTATATACAACTGAAAACTCACACCCCAGAAGTGACTCGAACCTCTGTACATACCAGTTGCATTTCTCCTGGCAGTGTGGGTTCGAGTCACTTCTGGGGTGTGAGTTTTCAGTTGTATATAGTCCTGGGGACCATTCAGGCTTGTTTGCATTTGTGTTCCTCACGTCTGCCCCAAATAATGAGGTGATTTGATAAAATGCTATGCCCAAGATTACCATCCGAGTGCCGGCGGGGAAGTGGTTCAAATAGCTTCGGCTATCACTTCCTTATGTCCGGTCGTGATGGTCAAGCGGATTAAGGCGTCCCTGTACATACCAGTTGCGTTGCTCCTGGCAGTATGGGTTCGAGTCACTTCTGGGGTGTGAGTTTTCAGTTGTATATAGTCCTGGGAACCATTCAGGCTTGTTTGCATTTGTGTTCCTCACGTGTGCCCCAAGGAATGAGGTGATTTGATAAAATGCTATGCCCAAGATTACCATCCGAGTGCCGGCGGGGAAGTGGTTCAAATAGCTTCGGCTATCACTTCCTTATGTCCGGTCGTGATGGTCAAGCGGATTAAGGCGTCCCTGTACATACCAGTTGCGTTGCTCCTGGCAGTATGGGTTCGAGTCACTTCTGGGGTGTGAGTTTTCAGTTCTATATATATATATATATATATATATATATATATATATATATGGCGTACCTAGTAGCCAGAACGCACTTGTCAGCCTACTATGTGTCACGTGGGGGGTTGGTGGTCCGGGCCAGGGCTCTGCTAGCACTCGGCTGCTAGGGGCTCAAAAGGCCCAAATACTCAGCCCGTCCGACTTCCGAGATTCACCGGAATCTCCTTGGTCACTCAGGAGAGGACCAACAATGCCCACCTCCGCAGGTCTTTGCTTCCACCACAAAAGGGGTGCCACTGATTCACCCTGGAAGCCCTTCAGTCAAACACGGGGAAACTGCTGTTAACAGTTCCGGCCTAGACCCGTGGGGGAGTGAAGGAAGACTCAGGCTTACCTTATAACCATAACCTCCCTGAGTCTTGCCTGCCAGACAAAAAGGTTGCAGGAACTCCTTTCCCGCCTGTCTTCTCTATCTTCTTCTTAGCAAGGTCGCCAGCTGGGTTATTATATCTGCACCCCAGGAATGCAGTTCAGTGGGTGTATTATATATTGTTTGTAGCCAGAAGATTGCTACTCCCATAGATCTGCTACTAGACTGTTGGCCCAGGGTACTCTCCCAGGAAGGTCTGTGTGGCTTTACCTCTCTCTAGCCACTACGTTAATAGTTGCCCCCATTCAGACACCGATACTGATCGGATGGCTAAGGGTACACTTTTATGTAAGTCTGTCCTGTCTCTACCACTCTCCAGGCAATAAGAACTGCTATAGAGAACGTAGTGTTCCCTAGGTGGTACTATGATAACCTTCGTGTATGCTCATAGAGAAATATCATAAATGGAGGCACACTTAAACACAGTGATAAAATGTGTGAATTTACTGATGCAAATTACATGAACACACACACAATCACAAGTAATACATGAATATGGAAATATGTGTGAAAATATGAAAATATGTGTAAAAATATATACTAAGTCTGGAGATCGTCAGCCTCTTCTTCCACGACCTCCAACACTCCTTCAACCGGGCAGAAAGACAGGAGTCCCACACTCTCACACAGGAGGGCCTCTTCACCAAGTCGGCGCCTCTCCTTCACTGTCCTGCCATCCATACACACTGTCCCCTCTGACAGTCCTGGACACAAGCTGCCTTGCAGCCTAGTATACTACTAAAGCATTAAAGTCCTGCTGCCACATACATAAGTAACTATTGTGGCCTAACTAGCCTACTCACACAAGGGGTAATGGGAGGGAAAATGATCTACCTTACATTCCTGGCTCACGACGCCTGTCCCTCGATGGTGTGAGGTTCCCACGCTTCCTGAGTCGATCTTCGACGATCCAGGAATGTCCCACAGGTCCTCAGGTGTCGTGGAGCCTTCGCGTCGTCGGCGTTCCAATCCCTGAGATTCAGCTGCCCCAATCCTGGTTCATCGATGGGCGCTGAGCTAATCACTATTTTTCCCACACTCGCCCCTTCCACAAGGCGTTGCTCCTTGTCCTAGGCACGGTGTAGTCCTTCCAAGACCCTCAGTGGATGTGACCCGGTCACAGCTAGGCTTGCCCGCCACACCTTTTCTGACCCTCAACGTCCAGCGTCGCCGCCCTGCGTCGTCGCCGAATATTTTCCAAGTTTGGCCCTCTTTCGCTCAATAAACTTGGTTCCTTTTGCTTCCCAGAAGCGCGGGGTCTCCAATATATCCGATGGGCTGCAATAGCCAGCACTAATCCACTAAGAAAGGCATGTAGAGCCTCTAATCCTGGAGAGCAGACCGAGGTGCGTCCTGTCGCTTCCAAGGTCGGGTCACTTCTGACGTTGGCGCCGCCCGGGGCACTCGGTGACGTCATGGCGGGCCCTGATTGATCGCCCGCGACCTAAGTCGGCCAATCCGCGATCGGCTAGTGTCCCTTCCAAAAGGTCATATCCGCATTAGGGGATACTCTTTCATTTTATAACAGGGTGCCAATTTCCCTTTATTTACAACTTATAATGTAACTTCCTTCCCTTTACTGGCAGTCGGTCTGGTCGCCACATATATCATTAGACTCCCTGAACCTCAGAGAATCAGTAGGGAGAGCTGATATGACTCTTTAAGCCGGCAAACGAAAGAAATAGGAGAGGGCACCGTAACATATGCAAGGCCCGATTTGCCTAATAAGCCATGTTTTCATGAATTGTTTTTCGACTACCTAACCTACCTAACCTAACCTAACCTAACTTTTTAGGCTACCTAACCTAACCTAACCTATACAGATAGGTTAGGTTAGGTTAGGTAGGGTTGGTTAGATTTGGTAATATATCTACGTTAATTTAAACTCCAATAAAAAAAAATTGGCCTCATACATAATGAAATGGTTAGATTTATCATTTCATAAGAAAAAAATTAGAGAAAATATTTTAATTCAGGAAAACTTGGCTTTTTAGGCAAATCGGGCCTTGCATAGTAGGCCGATAAGTGTGTTCTGGCTACTAGGTACGACATATATATATATATATATATATATATATATATATATATATATATATATATATATATATATATATATATATATATATATATATATATATACATATTATATATATATATATTATATATATATATTATATATATATTATATATAATATATTTATAATATATATATATATATATATATATATATATATTATATATATATTATATATATATATATATATATATATATATATATATATATATATATATATATAATATATATATATATATAATATATATATATATATAATATATATATATATAATATATATAATATATATATATATATATATATATATATATATATATATATATATATATATATATATATATATATATTTTAATTATAGAAGGGAGTACCACCTCTAGCTGGAAGAAGGGGGACCCATAGCCTCGGAGGAAACCACGCATAACGCATTAGAGGGAATGTTTAGATCCCCTCCAATACAGTTTCTGTGTGCTTTTCTCCTACCACCCCCTTCCTTTTTTATTTTTTGTGCTTTATTATGCATTTGATGGTTACAAGATATACATGGGTTGATACAAAAATAATAATGCAAAAAGTTGCTTAAAGGTTATGGATCTCTTGAAAAACACAACACTGGGAAACATTGATGAGTGTCACAGACGGGTTCGATCATTGTTGCAAGTCAAACACTTCTTCGAATTCCTCTGAAGTTGGACTAGTGCCCAAGACGCAACAGGCATTTCCCCTCTGAATCGCAACACTGAGGCGCTGGAACAAGAAACTTTTTGCTCTCTGGTCTTTTGTAGCGCTGATCAATTTGTGCCCCAATTCCTTCAGGAACTTCAATGCACATTTTCCCCACGAAGCGAGGGTCTCCGAGCCGATCGGAACAAAGCTGTAGCAGTGTGCTAGACCTCTATATTTAATAATTTTCTGCGATTCCCTGAAAGAAGCAGCACCACCGCTTTCACGTGTGCTGTAGTGGAGGTAGGTACTGGCCAGTGTGGCAGCGCACGTGTAGTCCCATACCACTTGCTTACCATCCTTGCAAGGTAGCAAGGTGACCCCATCAGGGCGCTTCTGAGGGTCGTTAGGTCTGGTTAAGTGTGGTTCTCTTTGTGCCGGGCAGCGGGCTGTGGCGAGGCTCCTTTTGATGATGTCGTTGACTTCTTCATGTCTTGCAATTTTACCCTGTGATTTACGACATACCAGACCATGACGACCATATTGGTCTGCCATCGCAGTTCCGCAGATGCACCTATGTTCGGTGAGGATGGGGGCGGCAAGGCGAAGGGCAACTCCAATGCGGAGAGCATCATGACTGAGGCGAGTTCCCAGGGCTGCATTGGGCACAGCAAATAAGAAATCCCCGGCGTGGGGTGCTGTTACCGCTAGGAGGCGGGCTTTGTTTTCAGCATCAGCGTTGTCAATCATTGCTGTGACAGTCTTTTCCATTATGGGGCTATCCCAGTGGGCCTGCTTGTGGTCTTTTGGGACTTGTGGTCGGGGTTGAGGGTGTGCAATGGTGTCCCATTGTCTGGCTGCTTCGATGAACGTTTGATCATGAGTTCCCGCTGTCTCTCTCATACGCTCTGGTAGGATCTGCCCTACCAATTCGTTGGCTGCTGTACATGAGGATAAGAATGCTGGAAGTGCTACCTCAGTTGCCTTTCGTATGCCTATCCCTCCAAATCTCACTGGCAGTGTTGCTTGGTCCCACTGACTGTCATCTAAATCTAGGTTGAGCGCCTTCCTGAATATTGACCTGAGGAGCTCATCATATTGATTTAAAAGTGGGTTGCCAAAAGTTGGTGCACACCTTAAGAAGTATGTTAGCCTGGGCAAGGTAAGGCACTTTGTGAGAAGGTAGAGGGCATCGTGGGAGTCCAAGTCCCCAATTCTCTCTTCCATCCTCTTTAGGTCTCTAAACTTTTCGTCAAGGACCGCAGCAATAGCATTATGGCCCAGAGGTGCTCCGAGTAGTGTGCTGTCGGTAGGTTTAACGACTGAGGCTTCTGGTAGAACTGATTTCACTGCTCTAATGATTATTTCACTGGATGCAATAATTTCGCACTTGGAGGGGTTAAGAACGAGACCCATGGACTCCCCCCGTGTCTTCACCAGCTGTAGGTCTTCTAGCAGGGAATCTTGTGTGCCTGCCAGAGTGCCATCATCCAGGAACCAGATGTTGAGCTCGCTGGACAGTCTGGTTGTAATTTCTCGAACCGCAATGCAAAAGAGGAACGGTGCAAGTGGGTCACCCTGTTGAATTCCCTCTGCTGAGGTGACTTCATGTTTGCCAAACAGGAGGGTTGAGTCTTTGCTGTAGCCTGCTGACACAAACGGGAGAATGCTTGGGCCATGTTCCTGGACTACAGTGAGGATTGCTTCCCTTTTGACCGCGTTGAAAGCGTTTTTTAAATCTAATTTTACTACTGCCTGGTCTTCAGTAAGAGAGCTAATGTAGGCTCGTGCAGCATGAGCCGCTGCTTCACAGCCTTGGGGGACTCCAAACCCCAGCTGGTTGGGTTGCAGCATGGTGGCTGCTTCCATTCGGATACTTCTGACAGCAGCCCTTGCAACTAGGCGGCGAAGGGTATTACCAACGGCAATGGGTCTGATCCCTCCCCCCTTCTTTTTCAGGGCACATAGGGATGCACCAAAGAAGAATGGTTTGATTTCATCAGGGATTAACCCGGCGAGGCAGTTGTTGACAAACGTTGTGATTTCTGTCAGGAGCGCTTCTGCAGCTGGGCCAAGAACAGGGTTCACCATTTCCTTCACATGTTGAGGTCTTACCCCTGTGTAGCCTCCTGAGGAGCCCGGGGGAAATGAAACGATAGCTTTATAAACCTCTGACTCCCGGAGGACGAGAGGTTCCTGGTTAGGGGCGAGCCTGACCTGTGGGGGAGGGTCACCTACGGCCCTGAGGGGGTGTTTTTCTCTCAGTGCTTGGGCTGTGGTCTCATCCCTGGGCAAAATTTTGTCCTCACTTGTGATCAACCTGAGTGCCCCGACTGTATTGCCCTCTTCAATTTTCTTGCTGACTTGGGTACCTAATTTTCTGTTGTCACTGATTGTCGTACTTGGTCTGCCTCGGCGGTGTTTGGTGTGTTTGGGGAGGCGGACTAGGTTGTCAGCCCTAGGAAAATCCCTAATTGCTTTATTGACGGATGAGGCCAGTGTCTTGCCTCCTCTGTCTGGTACACCTAAGCATGCATTGCCAAAAAGTAGCAGATTGTGCCAGGCTTTGATGGTATCAGGTGCATCAAGGTTATTTGACCCTCTGTTGACTTTTGCGATGAGGTCCATGTATTTCCCTGCAGCAAATGGGCGAGAGGCCTTTGGGATGTGGGTGAGTGTCCTGGTTGACGTTGCTTTAATTGCCTCTAGCAGGTCGTTTGTTGCAATGTAATCTGTTGCGATTTGTACTGGTGCAACAGGCTCCTGAGTGCTGCCTCCTCCCATGGGAGGCCTCCCTGACCCAGGACAGTCACCATGCTGGCGTATGACTCTGGAGACAGAGTTGATGCTGATGTTGCTCCCACAACCACTGCATGTGCCTCTCCTTTGATTGGCTTCGGGAGGGGTGAGCTGGCTGGTAGCGGCTTCTTCTGCCATCCCCTTAGGTAAAGTGAATGTCACCTTGCACTGGAGTATTTGTCTCTCCCTCCTGGCTGGGGGGGACGAGGTTGTCCCCTATATTATGCGTCATGTCTAGGCAGATGTCTGGGGTGGGTGGGCTCGTGGAGGTGGTGGGTGGGGGTTGGGAGGCTGCGCTGGCCCGGTCTGGGAGGGGGGCCGGGGAGGGGAAGGCGTGGCCACCTGATCGTGGGAGGTGGGGGCGGGGGAGCGGAAGACACTGCACCACACGGAGGGGGGGGGGGGGGGAGACACTACACAAGTGGAGTGGGCGAGCGCGAGACACTACACTCACTGGGGGGGGGGAGGCACTACACTCAGGGGGTGGGGGGAGGGTTGATGTGGCACGTAACACTTGGATAATTTCCTTTTGTCACTAAACACTGGTGAATGTGTCCTGGCTCACTGGGTGTGGTGCTCTCAACACGATACTCACAATTCTCCAGTCACCACAGGACTGGACATATATATATATATATATATATATATATATATATATATATATATATATATATATATATATATATATATATATATATATATATATATATTTATTTATATATATATATATATATATATATATATATATATATATATATATATATATATATATATATGTCGGAAACATATATAAGATATATATATGTTTCAACATATATAACATATAAAGATATATATATATATATATATATATATATATATATATATATATATATATATATATATATATATATATATATATATATATATATATATATATATATATATATATATGTCAGCCCAGCACGGGCCCTGCAAAGCAAGCACCCACCCAGAGCCCCTCAAGATGACAACATCGTTCCGCCTTCAGCCGACACCATTTCAGACCCATTAATCGTTGGTGAATCTTAGGTCTACAAAGCAGCCCTTTCTTTTCCACCTGGGTCAGCAGGCGGCTTTACAGGGTTAAAACCTCAACACATCAAGCAAATGGTAAATCCTGCGGTTGGTGATGCTGCACAAGATCTTCTTATGGAACTCACAAGGTTCGTCAACATGTGCCTGGCTGGTGATATACCTGAGGGCATCAGGCCTCTCTTTTTTTGGTGCCTCCCTCTGTGCTCTCAAAAAGAAGGACGAAGGAATCAGGCCAATCGCTGTTGGCAACACTCTCCGACGCCTGATTGCCAAGGCTGCTACGAGGGTAGTCAGCCAGCAAGCGGCTGAATTGCTGAAACCAATCCAGCTAGGATTTGGAATCCCCCAAGGCTGTGAAGCGGCTGCCCATGCAGCACAAGCATACATCACCAACATTTCTGATGAAAAGGCCCTGCTCAAACTGGACTTTAAGAATGCCTTCAACATGGTCAGAAGAGATGCAGTACATTCTTAATCACGTGTTTATTTTCGTGATATACACACATATATAATTATATACATATATATATATATTATATATTTATATATATATATATATATATATATATATATATATATATATATATATATATATATATATATATATATATATATATATATATATAAAACCTGGGTCATGTGGTCAGGAGAGAGAGGTGGGGGTTACGCGTGTGCCAAACAGTGTTTTGTGTTTTTCTTTTTTGAAAGTTTTGCTGAACAAGTTACGTTGTCAGCGATAATTGGCGCAACATATCTATCATATTGTGAGTACATCACACGTGCAGTGAGTCAGATTACAAGTGTGTGATTCATTCATTATTGTGCAGTGATATACGGGGAAATTATACCAGTGTTAGTGTCGCCCTGACCCCCGCCCCCACCCAGCGCCCAGGCCGGGAAGTACCTGCTCTTCCCCCTCCTACCCACCCCACCACGTCGCCTCCCCACCCACGAGGCCACCTTGCCACCCGCCCATAGAAGCCGGGAGGCTCCCATGTGTGTCTACGCTACCCACCCACCCAATGTATACCCACATATTGTGTAGTGGGTGTATACCCACACTTTGTATAGAGGTGGTATATGTATTACCACTCACCTGAGTAGTAAGTGCCACGGCCAGCTGATCACCCCCCCCAGCCTCCAACTGCCGCCCACCCTCCAGTCTCCACCCGCCGTCCACCTTCCCGCCCAGCGCCCGCCCAGCACCAGCCCAGCGCCCGCCCAGCGCCAGCCCAGCGCCCGCCCATGTCGCAGCTCCCAACAGATAGCCAGGCTTCTCCAAGCCAAGATGAGCCATCAAACAGGGGTAGACAAGGTAGATGTCAGACGTGTGACCGGGTATGCTATATCCGGTTGAGTGACGATAATGTGCGCATTCATTACCACAACGGAGCCAGGTGTTTGGGTTCTGGGCGCCCTCCCAGGGAGAACACCAATCAACAGCCCACACCGCCCGTAAGGCAAAACACCTCCCAGACCTTCATTCCCACAGAAAATTTATTAGAAGCTATCAAAGCAACATCGGCCAGAACCTTGCAACACATCCCTAAAGCAGCCCGCCCCCATGCAGCAGCCAAATTATCTGCCCTCCTGAGAAAGGTCAACGACTCTCCTGGAACGACCCAAGCATGGCACAACCTCCTAATGTTTGGCAACATATGTCTAGCCACCCCTGCAAGGAGAGACAAAACCTTAGCTGCCTCAGTCATCAAAGCTATAAATGATTTTCCCAGGGAGGACAACCAGGTGCGCCTTCCCACTCCCGCGAGAAACACCCACGGCAGGAAGAGCAACAGTGGCATATCCGAGACATCAAAAATCAGAACATCAGTCACCAAGAAAATAGAAGAAGGAAACACTATTGGCGCAATACGAGTCATCACCAGTGAGGATTCAATTGCCGACAGAGATGCCGCAACAGCTCAAGCCCTAAGGGAGAAACACCCACCCAGGGCTCCGCGTGAGGACGACATTGTACAAGTGGGGGCTACCGGAGCAGAACCTCTCTGGGTGGCTGAATCTGTGGTCCATAAAGCAGCCATGTCCTTCCCTACAGGATCAGCAGGTGGGTTCACAGGACTAAAACCCAACCACCTCAAGCAAATGCTCAACCCTGCACTGGGTGACATTGCGAAGAACCTCTTGGTGGAACTAACCAGATTCACCAACACATGTCTAGCTGGCAACATACCAGCGTCCATAAGACCTATCTTTTTTGGAGCATCTCTCTGTGCTCTAAAGAAAAAGGATGGAGGGATCAGGCCAATAGCTGTGGGCAATTCTCTCCGGCGTCTCGTCGCAAAGGCAGCTGCAAGAACAGTTAGTGATGCAGCGGCCAACATGCTAAAGCCAAAACAGCTCGGGTTTGGCATTCCACAAGGGTGTGAGGCGGCAGCCCATGCAGCTCGAGCCTTCATCGCCAACATCACAGACGAAAAGGCCCTTATCAAGCTAGATTTCAAAAATGCCTACAATTTGGTGCGGAGGGATGCTGTACTCCGTGCGGTTCATAGTCATTTCCCTTCCCTCTACCCTTTTGTACATTCATGCTACAGTATGGATCTTAAGCTACTTTTTGGCGAACATGAAATTGACTCGCGAGAAGGCGTCCAACAGGGTGACCCCCTCGCTCCTCTCCTTTTCTGCTTAGTCATCAAACAAGTCACAGAGGTCCTGTCCAGCGAGCTTAACATCTGGTTCTTGGATGATGGTACCCTAGCTGGTTCCCAAGACTCCCTCCTGGAGGACATCAGAAAAATCCAGGAGCAAGGTGCAGTTTTAGGCCTCACCCTGAACCCTTCTAAATGTGAAATAATATGTTCCAACCAGGGCATCGTAGAGAGAATAGAGGGTCTTCTGCCAAATATCCATAAAACTAAACCTGAAGACAGCACACTCCTAGGAGCTCCCCTGGGGTTGAAAGCCATCGATGAGGTCCTTGATAAGAAAATCGCCGACCTTAAGAGGATGGATGGGAGGATTGAGGATATTGATGCTCATGATGCACTCTACCTCATCACCAGATGTCTGTCCCTCCCCAGGTTAACCTACTTTCTGAGGTGTTCACCATCTTACAGTAGCCAAAAACTAAGTGAGTATGACCGGTTACTGAAATCAATGCTAGAAAAAGCCCTTAACCTCTCTCTCGATGACCTACAGTGGAAACAAGCCTCTCTTCCCGTAAGACTTGGGGGCCTCGGAGTTCGAACAGCAACGCAAATCGCTGTTCCAGCCTTCCTGTCCTCCTTATCAGCATCCGACGACCTTGTGAAGGAAATTCTACCTGCCCACTTACATCAGCTGGCAGGTGTACATGATCCCAATTTTACACGCTGTGCCACAGAGTGGGCCTCTCGTGCAGGCCAATCACCTCAACCACCATCCCCAAAATCCCACAAGCAATCCAGCTGGGATGGTCCCATTGTAGACCAAGTTGCTGCAGAGTGCGTGGGTGCTGCAACAACACAACACGACATTGCTCGCCTCACAGCAGTAGCAGCACCACATGCAGGGGATTTCCTGTTAGCAACCCCAATGTCGGCAACTGGCACGCGTCTCACACCACACGCCCTCCGAATTGCTGTGGCCCTCCGCCTTGCTGCCCCAATCCACACCAGATATAGGTGTATTTGCGGCGAGGTGGTGGCTGACAGGTACGGTCACCATGGCCTACTCTGCCAAAGCACAGGGGGATGGCACTCGAGGCACAGTGAAGTTAACGACATCATCAAGAGGAGCCTCACCACAGCTGGATGCCCAGCTGAAAGAGAGCCCCGTTACCTAACGCCCCGTAACTCTGATGCTCTTATTGGTCGCCCGGATGGTATCACAGTGAACCCCTGGAAGAATGGCAAGCAGTTGGTATGGGACTACACGTGCGTATCAACCCTGGCTAACACCTACATTAACCTCAGTGTTGCACAACCAGGTGGCGCTGCCACCCACAGGGAAGCAGCCAAATCCCGTAAGTATAGAGAACTGGATCACCACTACAATTTTGTCCCCATTGCTTCTGAGACGCTCGGCGCCTGGGGTAAAAGTGCTACCAGTTTTTTGAAGGAACTGGGTTCTAGGCTCATTGAAACAACAAGGGACCCGAGAGCTGCAAGCTTTCTTTTCCAGCGCCTCAGTGTGGCGATACAGAGGGGAAATGCGCACTGCATCCAGGGTTCCTGCCCGCCATCTGAGGAGCTGGAGGAACTCGACAACCTATGACAACCATCTTTGTAACCCATATGTAACTCCTTTTTTGTAACAAAGTTCAAATAAAGTAAATATATATGTGTACATACAAAAGAATGGGGGTGGTAGGAGAAGATAATATTAGTGTTCAGTGAGAAACCACAAGGTCTCCTCTGAATACTTTTTATTTTCTTCTCCGAGGCTATGGGTCCCCTATATATATATATATATATATATATATATATATAAACATATATATATATATATATATTTTATTAAATATGACCGAAAAAGTAAGATTAATAATTCTAACACGAATTTTCTCAATCTTTCGTACATTATGCTTCACTGTTGGAGGTAAATCAAAAATCACTTCTCCAAAATTCATTTTTATTTCTAGTCTGACGCGACACGGGCGCGTTTCGTAAAACTTATTACATTTTCAAAGACTTCACAAATACACAACTGATTAGAACTTGCGTTTCCCTGATTTTATATCTACATTTGAGTGAGGTGGGAAGGGTGATGTGGCATTACATTTGAGTGAGGTGGGAAGGATGATGTGGCATTAGAGGATATTAATAGGGTATTAAAAGTATCAACACAAGACAGAACACGAAACAATGGATATTGAATAGAAGTGTTTGTAGAAAGCCTATTGGTCCATATTTCTTGATGCTTCTATATTGGAGCGGAGTCTTGAGGTGGGTAGAATATAGTTGTGCAATAATTGGCTGTTGATTGCTGGTGTTGACTTCTTGATGTGTAGTGCCTCGCAAACGTCAAGCCGCCTGCTATCGCTGTATCTATCGATGATTTCTGTGTTGTTTACTAGGATTTCTCTGGCGATGGTTTGGTTATGGGAAGAGATTATATGTTCCTTAATGGAGCCCTGTTGTTTATGCATCGTTAAACGCCTAGAAAGAGATGTTGTTGTCTTGCCTATATACTGGGTTTTTTGGAGCTTACAGTCCCCAAGTGGGCATTTGAAGGCATAGACGACGTTAGTCTCTTTTAAAGCGTTCTGTTTCGTGTCTGGAGAGTTTCTCATGAGTAGGCTGGCCGTTTTTCTGGTTTTATAGTAAATCGTCAGTTGTATCCTCTGATTTTTGTCTGTAGGGATAACGTTTCTATTAACAATATCTTTCTATTAACAATATCTATTAACAATATTGTTTCTATTAACAATATCAATTTCCAAAACAGAGGAAAGGGTCCTGAAAGATATTGTTAATAGAAACGTTATCCCTACAGACAAAAATCAGAGGATACAACTGACGATTTACTATAAAACCAGAAAAACGGCCAGCCTACTCATGAGAAACTCTCCAGACACGAAACAGAACGCTTTAAAAGAGACTAACGTCGTCTATGCCTTCAAATGCCCACTTGGGGACTGTAAGCTCCAAAAAACCCAGTATATAGGCAAGACAACAACATCTCTTTCTAGGCGTTTAACGATGCATAAACAACAGGGCTCCATTAAGGAACATATAATCTCTTCCCATAACCAAACCATCGCCAGAGAAATCCTAGTAAACAACACAGAAATCATCGATAGATACAGCGATAGCAGGCGGCTTGACGTTTGCGAGGCACTACACATCAAGAAGTCAACACCAGCAATCAACAGCCAATTATTGCACAACTATATTCTACCCACCTCAAGACTCCGCTCCAATATAGAAGCATCAAGAAATATGGACCAATAGGCTTTCTACAAACACTTCTATTCAATATCCATTGTTTCGTGTTCTGTCTTGTGTTGATACTTTTAATACCCTATTAATATCCTCTAATGCCACATCATCCTTCCCACCTCACTCAAATGTAATGCCACATCACCCTTCCCACCTCACTCAAATGTAGATATAAAATCAGGGAAACGCAAGTTCTAATCAGTTGTGTATTTGTGAAGTCTTTGAAAATGTAATAAGTTTTACGAAACGCGCCCGTGTCGCGTCAGACTAGAAATAAAAATGAATTTTGGAGAAGTGATTTTTGATTTACCTCCAACAGTGAAGCATAATGTACGAAAGATTGAGAAAATTCGTGTTAGAATTATTAATCTTACTTTTTCGGTCATATTTAATAAAATATGTCTACAGGAAAGACTGCTACCAAAATATACTAATATATATATATATATATATATATATATATATATATATATATATATATATATATTGGCATGGCAATATATATATATATATATATATATTTATATATATAAATATATATAATATATATATATATATATATATATATATATATATATATATATATATATATATATATATATATATATATATATATATATATATATATATATATATATATATATATATATATATATAGTCCCACACCACAGTTGGCGTGGGACTACACTTGCGTTTCAACTTTAGCCAATACCTATGTTTACTTCAGTGCTACACAAGCAGGAGGAGCTGCCAATCACCGGGAAGCGGCCAAGTCACGTAAATACAGAGACCTTGAGCACCACTACAATTTTGTCCCCATTGCCTCAGAGACACTTGGTGCCTGGGGTAAAAGTGCTGCTAGCTTTTTGAAGGAGATGGGGTCTAAGCTAATCGAAACAACTAGAGACCCTAGAGCTGCCAGTTTTCTTTTTCAGCGCCTTAGTGTGGCAATCCAGAAAGGAAATGCTCACTGCATCCACGGTTCCTGCCCGCCATCTGAGGAGCTGGAGGAGCTGTTCGACTTGTGACAAGAAACCTTGTACCCTGCATGCAATCAATATTGTAACTTTTTTTGTGTAATGACATTTTCAAATAAAGTTAGATAAATATACACACTTACCAAAAGAATAGGGGTGGTAGGAGAAGAAAATATCAAAGTGTTCAGTGAGGATCCACAAGGTCTTCTCTGAGTACTCTTTATTTTCTTCTCCGAGGCTATGGGTCCCTACACTTGCACCAGAGGTGGTACCCCTTCTATATTTATTTGTAATTGGACAAATATTGATTAATATGAATTAATAATGAAAATGATTGTACATAATTATTTATGTATGTTAAATGATTAAAATAAATATTGAAATATAAATATATATTAAATAAATATTGAAATGTTCAAAAAAATAAATATATATATATATTATATATATATATATATATATATATATATATATATATATATATGTATATATATATATATATATATATATATATATATATATATATATATATATATATATATATATATATATATATATATATATATATATATATATATATATATATATACATATATATATATATATATATATATATATATATATATGACAATGTCAGACCACGGAGGAAAAATGAAACAGGAAATTTCCTTAAGTACTTTTGTATATTAAATACATCTTCAGAAGGTGTAAATACAACCTTCTGAAGATGTATTTAATATACGAAAGTACTTAAGGAAATTTCCTGTTTCATTTTTCCTCCGTGGTCTGACATTGTCACATTCTTAATCACGTGTTTATTTTCGTGATATTCACACACACACACACACACACATATATATATATATATATATATATATATATATATATATATATATATATATATATATATATATATATATTATTAAATATGACCGAAAAAGTAAGATTAATAATTCTAACACGAATTTTCTCAATCTTTCGTACATTACGCTTCACTGTTGGAGGTAAATCAAAAATCACTTCTCCAAAATTCATTTTTTTATTTCTAGTCTGACGCGACACGGGCGCGTTTCGTAAAACTTATTACATTTACAAAGACTTCACAAATACACAACTGATTAGAACTTGCGTTTCTCTGATTTTATATCTACATTTGAGTGAGGTGGGAAGGGTGATGTGGCATTAACACAAGACAGAACAATAGGGGATATTAATAGGGTATTAAAAGTATCAACACAAGACAGAACAGAAACAATGGGTATTGAATAGAAGTGTTTGTAGAAAGCCTATTGGTCCATATTTCTTGATGCTTCTATATTGGAGCGGAGTCTTGAGGTGGGTAGAATATAGTTGTGCAATAATTGGCTGTTGATTGCTGGTGTTGACTTCTTGATGTGTAGTGCCTCGCAAACGTCAAGCCGCCTGCTATCGCTGTATCTATCGATGATTTCTGTGTTGTTTACTAGGATTTCTCTGGCGATGGTTTGGTTATGGGAAGAGATTATGTGTTCCTTAATGGAGCCCTGTTGCTTATGCATCGTTAAACGCCTAGAAAGAGATGTTGTTGTCTTGCCTATATACTGGGTTTTTTGGAGCTTACAGTCCCCAAGTGGGCATTTGAAGGCATAGACGACGTTAGTCTCTTTTAAAGCGTTCTGTTTTGTGTCTGGAGAGTTTCTCATGAGTAGGCTGGCCGTTTTTCTGGTTTTATAGTAAATCGTCAGTTGTATCCTCTGATTTTTGTCTGTAGGGATAACGTTTCTATTAACAATATCTTTCAGGACCCTTTCCTCCGTTTTATAAAACGGAGGAAAGGGTCCTATAAAACCCTTTCGGAGGAAAGGGTTTTATAAAACGGAGGAAAGGGTCCTGAAAGATATTGTTAATAGAAACGTTATCCCTACAGACAAAAATCAGAGGATACAACTGACGATTTACTATAAAACCAGAAAAACGGCCAGCCTACTCATGAGAAACTCTCCAGACACAAAACAGAACGCTTTAAAAGAGACTAACGTCGTCTATGCCTTCAAATGCCCACTTGGGGACTGTGAGCTCCAAAAAACCCAGTATATAGGCAAGACAACATCTCTTTCTAGGCGTTTAACGATGCATAAGCAACAGGGCTCCATTAAGGAACACATAATCTCTTCCCATAACCAAACCATCGCCAGAGAAATCCTAGTAAACAACACAGAAATCATCGATAGATACAGCGATAGCAGGCGGCTTGAGGTTTGCGAGGCACTACACATCAAGAAGTCAACACCAGCAATCAACAGCCAATTATTGCACAACTATATTCTACCCACCTCAAGACTCCGCTCCAATATAGAAGCATCAAGAAATATGGACCAATAGGCTTTCTACAAACACTTCTATTCAATACCCATTGTTTCTGTTCTGTCTTGTGTTGATACTTTTAATACCCTATTAATATCCCCTATTGTTCTGTCTTGTGTTAATGCCACATCACCCTTCCCACCTCACTCAAATGTAGATATAAAATCAGAGAAACGCAAGTTCTAATCAGTTGTGTATTTGTGAAGTCTTTGAAAATGTAATAAGTTTTACGAAACGCGCCCGTGTCGCGTCAGACTAGAAATAAAAAAATGAATTTTGGAGAAGTGATTTTTGATTTACCTCCAACAGTGAAGCGTAATGTACGAAAGATTGAGAAAATTCGTGTTAGAATTATTAATCTTACTTTTTCGGTCATATTTAATAATATATGTCTACAGGAAAGACTGCTACCAAAATATACTAATATATATATATATATATATATTTATATATATATATATATATATATATATATATATATATATATATATATATATATATATATATATATATATATATAAATATATATATATATATATATATATATATATATATATATATATATATATATATATATATATATATATATATATATATATATATATATATATATATATATATATATATATATATATATATATATATATATATATATATATATATATATATATATATATATATATATATATATATATATATATATATATATATATTAGCAGTCTCCGTGGTGTAGTGGTAAGACACTCGCCTGGCGTTCCGCGAGCGCTATATCATGGGTTCGTATCCTGGCCGGGGAGGATTTACTGGGCGCATTTCCTTAACTGTACCCTCTGTTTAACGCAACAGTAAAATGTGTACTCGGATGAAAAAACGATTCTTCGCGGCAGGGGATCGTATTCCAGGGACCATAGGATTAAGGACTTGCCCGAAACGCTACGCGTACTAGTGGCTGTACAAGAATGTAACAACTCTTGTATATATCTAAAAAAAAAAAAAAAAAAATATTATAAATATATATTATATATATATTCTGGGAGATGAAATTCTTCAAGAGTCAGAGAAAGAAAGAGACTTGGGGGTTGATATCACGCCAGACCTGTTTCCTGCAGCCCATATCAAGAGGATAACATCAGCGGCATATGCCTGGCTGGCCAGGCATAAGAACGGCATTCAGGAACTTATGTAATGAATCATTCAGAACTTTGTATACCACATATGTCAGGTCAATCCTGGAGTATGCAGCCCCAGCATGGAGTCCATATCTAGTCAAGGATAAGACTAAACTGGAAAAGGTTCAAAGTTTTGCCACCCAAGCTGAGAGGTATGAGCTACGAGGAAAGACTACGGGAATTAAACCTCACTTCGCTGGAAGACAGAAGAGTTAGGGGGACATGATCACCACATTCAAGATTCTCAAGGGAATTGATAGGGTAGATAAAGACAGTCTATTTAACACAAGGGTCACACGCACTAGGGGACACAGGTGGAAACTGAGTGCCCAAATCAGCCACAGAGATATTAGAAAGAACTTTTTTAATGTCAGAGTGGTTGACAAATGGAATGCATTAGGAAGTGATGTGGTGGAGGCTGACTCCATACACAGTTACAAGTGTAGATCAACACCTGTACACCTGTAGATTGACGGTTGAGACGCGGGACCAAAGAGCCAGAGCTCAACCCCCGCAAGCACAATTAGGTGAGTACAATTCGGTGAGTACGCACACACACACACACACACACACACACACACACACACACACACACACACACTTTATACGTATTTAATATTTTTAAAAGACGACTTTATATAAAGTTAGTGTCACCTTTCTGCTACCAAATAAATAAGTCAGAAAACGTTTTGTGTTTACTGGGATGCTACCTCCCATTTTATCACTCCCCCATCCAGGTGCTGCAGCCACTGAGTAGGCTTAACCAAATGAAGGAACTGAAGTGAATGCATGGGTCTATGCTCAGAAAACACACGGGAGGCACTTCACTTGTGTACCGCCACAAGAGACACATGAGAGGACAGTAGGAGCCACTCACCTACCCGGGCGGAACACAAACCAACCCCCCTCCCGCTCCTTCACATCAAGGAGTAACCGAGGCGAGAAGTAAATTTGAAGTCATTGCATTTACGTCTTCTGTTATGAGATCTTATTGGTTAATCTGTAGCTATGAGAGATAAATTTCTGTCCATAGTTGTAGGCCAGACGCCTGGGCCAAGTGTCACCTAATTTGACAGATAATTGGCCGGGATGAACATAGGCTGGTCAGGGTCGCTAGAATTCAATCGAGAACAGTGTGCTGGAGTCACATTCAGAGGGCCCACAATTTTTTGCTCTGTCCTTCCCAATACCAATACCAATATTGAAAAAGTATTAAAGCATCTTGTTAAAATACAATAATATTCATTTGCCTCTGGAGAATTAACTGAAACTCTTTGCCTTTTAAACTAAGGCCATAATCCCATAAAATATTCTACACTTCCCTCTCTCTCAGAACTAGAAGGGATGGGGGGGAGGGGAGACTCAAATCAAAAGTGTTTATTATTGTCAATGAAAATATAATTTATTTTAATTGAATGATGACACTGTAATTATTACTTATAAAATATATTTTATAGATATGGAGAGAAGCAGGGATGGAGGGGGTGTAGGGAGAGGGGGTAGAACCAAGTTAAGTGGGTGAGGCGAGGGCCAGACAAAGGTAGTGGGAAATGGAGAGGAAGTGAGAAAGAGGAGAAAGGGGTGAAGAGGAACCAAGGGGGTTGAATATGAGTGGAAAGAAGTAAGTAATTATAAAAAGAAGGCACCAAGCTGGGGAGACTATGCAAGACAATCAAATGTGCAGGATATTCAAATGGTGCATGTATTGCCAACATTTATTGTATCTTGTATTGGCCTATCACTAAGGATGCCAATACAAGAACAAAAGTGCATAAGGCGAGCGATATGAAAGGTATCTGATTCACCAAGGAATCAAGAATCGGGAAGCAAGACTTCCAGCACGTCCTGGAAGTCAGGACATTCAACAAGGATATGAACGACCGTAAGAGGGACAATGCAGTTTGGATAATAAGGAGCAGGGCGGCGGTCCATAAAAGTGCCCGGGAGTTAAACAATATTGAGCAATACGTAACCTCTCCAGAACTGTTTCCCACCGCCGGTTAAAGTGGTAGGAGGAAGGCCATGAAGACACACTACTCTTTAGAGCACGCAGCTTGTTATCAGTAACAGACAACTATCAGCCCTGCCAACGGGCACTGATTGAGGAACGAATGACTGGGTAAAAGCTAGAAAAAGAAATGCGTTTGTGGAAAATAAGACACATGC
Organism: Procambarus clarkii; assembly: GCF_040958095.1. Taxonomy (NCBI): domain Eukaryota; kingdom Metazoa; phylum Arthropoda; class Malacostraca; order Decapoda; family Cambaridae; genus Procambarus; species Procambarus clarkii. The sequence continues at coordinate 16,742,059 of NC_091203.1, read as the reverse complement.
GGGTGGCCTCCTAGCGGCAGCATCCGCAAGCTCCATTATGGAAACACAAATATGGCTGGGAACCCAGCAAAACTCGACTGTCTTAAATCTGCTGGAGATTAGAAACAGCCAATGTTGAATTTTGACTACCACAGGATCGATAAGATCCTGAGGTAGCTCCAGAGTTATGAGGTAGCTGCAATAGTCACCTATGACGACCATGATCATACAAAATTGAATAAAGTTCTGCTGTGAAGATGCTAGTTTCCAGGAGTCTAATATAAGTCTAATCAGGAAAATACAACGGAGTAGCCTACACCGTCGGTAAACTTAGTGGGAGTGTAAAGAAAAATGTTCAAGGGACCCTCCATGTGGACAAGGATGGAACGACAGGAAGAGAAATGTTGGCAACAGGAACAGAGAATCTTGCAAGCGAAACGTAAAAATCTACGTTTTCATGTCATAAAGAAACAAGAAACAAGAACAAAATACCGTTTTAAATAAGTAATGTGTGACAAAAAATGAGCTAATTATCCCCAATGCTGGGCTTAATCTCTGGACTGTGAGGCTGCAGAGAACGCTCCCACAGCTGGGCTTCTCCGGCTCCTGGTTATACTTTCCTACATACTGATCCTATCTTGTATATACACTCAGGGTCTGATTATAGGCAGATAATCACGATTTTTTGCTTTGTTTTGTAGGTGCGCATGTGTGTGTGTGTGTGTGTGTGTATTTACTATTTGTGCCTGCAGAAATAGTGCATTTAGATTCGATTGGGCAAGGGAGACAAAAAAAAGGAAGTTGGTGAAATGGAACAGCGCCCACAGGAGGAGTAACGGTCAAACAACGACGTAAGTGAGAGTGAGGGTGTTGTAGGGACCCCCTGAATATGCGAAGACAATACCGATCACGACGATCCTGTAGAGACAGGACGAAAGGCTCAGGGTAGGGGACGAACGAAAGGAACCAGAGTTGAGGAGTAACCCAGTATGGAACAGAGCATCAAGACAACGATGAGTGGAAGGAGAGGCAGACGAGTAAGCGGGACAGCAATACTCGATTTTAGACAGCCCGAGACAAGAATGTAAAGAGAGGAGCGTGCGTCTATCTGCGTCCCAGGAAGTATGGGACAAGACTTGAAGGAAGTTAAGGATCTTAGAGCATTCAACTTGGAGGTAAGAGATATGGGCGACAAAGACAAACTAGTGTTGAAGATTAACCCCAAAAGTTTAGCAAAATTTTATACAGAAGAGGAATGCCATAGAGCGACGAAGGAGGATGAAGAATGACCTCCTTCTGAGTAAAATTCTGAGAACAATTCTTCTATAGAACTTGAAGCCATGATTGCTGGTCCGGACGACAGGCATCAATTGCAGACTGAAGTTGTCGTTGGAAGAAAGGTGAGTCTTCACCTTGACAGCAGAGGGTAAGATCGTCAGCAAAGAGAGCTGAGAAAACTCCAGAAGAAAGGAAGGCAAGAAGACCATTGAAACCAACCAGGAAAAAGAGTAGTGCTCAGAACACTATCTTGGGATACTCCATCGTATTGCCGAAAAGAGGCAGAGAGTATGGTTCTAAGCATCAATCTAAAGGAACGATTAGAAAGAAAGCTTTGTAGAAAGAAAGGGAGATTACCACGAAGGCTAAAAGGACGGAGTTGGGACAGAATACGGTATCTCCAGGTGGTGTCATACTCTTTGTCCAGGTCAAAAAGGACAGCAACAACGGAGGTCTTTACAGCAAAGACAGTATGAACATAGACCTCCAAATTCACGAGGACTTCAGTTGTGCTGCGACACTTGCGAAAGCCAGATTGAGATGGGTAGAGGAGGTGACAGTGTTCCATGAACCCACATCAAACGGTCATGGACCCTACGTTCAAAAAGTCTGCAGATGCAATGGAGCAATGGGACAGAAGTCCTAATAGGATGTTCCAAGAGAACCTGGTTTCCAAATAGGATGAATAACCTCAAACCATTCCTTGAGGACTAACGACGACTCCCATATACGGTTATAAATATTCAGTGAAAACTAAAATGTGCATAGAGGAAGATAGTGATGCATCTCATAAGTAATGTCATCTGAGCCCGCTGCCTTAGAACAGCAGAGAGCTAGGGCAGATTGGAGTCAAGTGTGACTCTGGGAGAGAAAAAAGGGCATTATAGGGGAATTAAGGATGTGTGCAAAAATCTAAGGGACAAGATTCAAGATCCCCTTATGAGTAAGATAAGAGGGAGGAAGGTGAGAACCGGAGCTAACAGTCGAAAGTGTGAACCCAGTTCGGATGCTACCGACACCAGATCCGCCACAACAGAACCACGGAGGTGAAGGTAAAAATAGCCTAAGCTATTCTAGATGTGTATTTTATTGTCTCTATAAACGTACTTGAACTTGACTGGCGAGATATCGGGAACAAATTTGCCCGCTATTTTGCGGATTTTGTATAGATATGAGGGAAATTATAGTCAACTGTAATGGTGGAGACAAGTACACATACGGTTAAAAATATAGGCTTTGAGGCCTACAATGTTATTTCTCAATATATGAGTGTAGGTCTAACGTGTTGTATATATGAATTTAAATCCACGCTGCTATTTCTCAATATGCGAGAGTAGGCATTAGGTGATAAATATATATATTTAGAATTACTTATAACAAAATATTCTAAGACTTAAGAAAATATTTTAAGCAAAACTATTAATTTTTGCTAATAATCAGTAAAGCGATAGAAAAGCTGCAAATAAAATTAATATTCTAATATCATTATAAAATAGAAACGCAAAGATTTATTGGAAATTAAAGCAATAGATAAACATTGAAGCTCCGTGAGTCTTAACACCATTTTGTTTCACTGGAAGCAAAGCTGATAGTTCAGTCAATAGATGGCGCTGTTATGGTGGTCTTACCAGCTTTTGGGGGGAACTTTCTACCTTTCCCCTAAAGTGTTTGGTGTTGAGTCAACGAGGTGCCCGGCCCGCCTTCAACCCTCAGTCAGTCCACTGTTGTTTGTGTGGTACCTTCTCTCTTACTTTAAGTGTTGTTAAAGGTTAGATATTATATGTTGTAGCTAAATACTCATGATTTTTTGCAAAAGTTAATAAGTTTTTTTTTAATATAGTTTCTGCTTGATATACTAAAATTATAGTTGTCGTAGTAAGTAAATAATTGGGTTCTTCGGTTTGCCGAGATATGTAGATTAATTTGACAACCGGTATTCTACTATAAGGACCTAATAATAATAAAAATAAAAACTGGTATTTTAAAATGAGTTTTTAACTATTCTTAAGCATCTTCTCTTTACTCTACGTCAGGTTCTCAACGAATATCTGCCGGTCATTGAACATAATGCGAAAACACTAAGTAAATAGTACTTTAACATAAATTAAACATTTCTACTGCTTTAGGGTAATAATGAACTGTTAAAACAGATTTTCTACCCATGCATAAATATTTCGAACTATTAAGCTTTCAATAAGCGGCCTTAACTCTTTTAAACATGGCTCTTGCACTTTAAATACCGTGTCAACACATGGCAAACGTCCAGTGAGACTGCTAGGCATACTTATTTTTCACTGTCGGTGAATAACTAAAATGAAATTTCTAGGGACATTTTACATAATGGACTTTGGGGACCCACTCGGATTACTTTCTTATGACCTTCCCATCAATCTTTAATATATTTAGTCTTTAAAACCGTATTTACATTAAATTTACCCTACCGATAATTTAAAATTACGTTTTCTTGGTCTTTCCATTCGTTGTCAGACCCGGTGTAAGGGATGAACTATGAAATGTTTGAACATCGGTTCTGTTCATGACTTCAGCAAATGTCATGGCTCTGATATAGTAATTTAAAAATTCGTCAGACTCCTAATTAGACTGCATTTTCTTACTTACAGATGGCGATATTGGCTCTACTATTCCTCGGTTGCATCGCCCAGGTAATTGCCATTTTACACTGTACTCCTGGAAATTTTAAACAAAATATTTGAGGTACTAAAAATTGCTCGCTAACAGATCCAGGGTCAGGCGTACCAACCTTACGGCACCCACGCGCCCCTGCCAGTCGTCACCCCCACAACCTCCACCGTCACCACTGAGGTTGGTAACCATGGTACTACCCTTCTCAACCAACCTGTTAATGGTGACATTTTCTAATGACGTATAACATTCCAGACTACCCTGACACACACTCTGCGGGAGACTACAACCTCTGACGTCTGGGTTACTGAGCAGACAGCGATCACCCTGACAGTCACCCAGACAACCACCCAATGGGAGTTTGTTCCCCAGCAGCCACAGACGGTGACATCTGTGATAAGGGTCACCTCCACACCGGTAGTGTTGGTGACGGCTACGGTGGGGGTCTACCCAGTGAGCACAATGGTCTCCGTCTACAGTCAGTTCGTCACCACAACAGATACTGTTAAATACTGGCAGACCATCACCCACGTGGCTGTCACTCACGAGGTAACTATGTAGTCTTGAACTTGGTGCATGTGTTCATAAACATTATTACACAAACGTCAATGTTTGTATTTTGCAGATACAGACGGTCCCTGTGGTATCTACACAAGAACTCGTGCAGGATATTGTAACAACCGTCACCCAAATAGTAACTACTACGGTTACTTCCACCACCGCCAGATACTATGCTTAATTTATTGTCTTGTTGAAATAAAGGAGCACTAATGAACTACAACTTTTATTAGCTCAAAAGTGAAAGTGTCAAATGGTTATTCGTTGCACAGTATCTTTATCAGTCATCGTGCATAAGTCATGCCGAGGGGTTTGTTACTACAGAACACTCCCAGATTGCACGGATCCCTATATATGCAGGCAGTTGCTATAGTGAAGACGCTACCATCTTGTAATGCGTATTTCACTAGTTGGCTAACAATTTTTTTCAAATGTTCCTCGTTAATAGACTAGCGGGACCTTGCATCGCGGAAGTGTTCAATAATAAAATTACATCACTTCTATCGATCGCCTGCCATGCTTCTACCCATAAACGTTCTGGGAATCCCTAGGTGACGTGGTGGACGAAAGTGGTTGGGCACAATATCGGAAATGTCGCCTTCTGTATTTGCTGCCCGTACCAACAATCGTAACCCATCATGACCTTGCATTACCTGTTGACTTGCACCGAAGTATCCCTGGCATGTAGAAGACCACATTTGGTCAAAATATTCGGTTCATATTACACTCCAAAAGGCCTGAAAGTATATTAAAAGGTTGTTTCGGATGGGAACAAACGTTGATGGGCGACACTACTTCCATCAGACTGATGGGTTGCCAAGATGCGGTTGGGATAGTGTTATTTGTGGGTACAAGTGACTGATCTCCCCATCTTCCTCAGAGATAACACTGAGCAGGAACCAGGTCATGATTTTTCACAAATCGCCAATTACCCTGTTATTAGACAATTTAACGGCAGCTGGCATGAGGAACCTGGAACTTTGGGTTACTTGATTTGGGATAGAGAGGGGAAGTATTTTGGATGGACTTAAAATGCATCCGGAGCTTACCAGTGCAGACTTCTAATAGAAATATTTTTTTTTGTTGCAAAAAATCTAATTGTGCACACCATACTAGTTCTGAGAGCAGTACAGCGAAAACGATTAAGGGAGCTCAAAATGTCTATCAGACTAAGACAGTATTAAATTACTAAAATGTAAACTAAATCGGTTAGTATAGTCTGATTATACTTGGTATTGTCGGAAAGTTCAATTAATGTAGCCATGTATTATATATTAATGGTTTGTATTTTCGCCAATACACATTTGAGTTATGGATATACTGCAGGCTTACATTGGAGATGTTTATTAGTTTTCAAAATACACTTGCTAGATAATGTAATTTATCTACTAAAAGAGAGAGAGTGCAAGGATTACTAGTAGTTTTGCCTAAAGAACCCCCTCCCCATCCGGCCCGTTGGCGCCGTGAGGGGGCTTGGTGGTCGGCTGCCGGAGTGTGATGCTCCATGGGACAGTCCTGTCCTTTTGTGGTCCTGCTGCTGTCTTCTCCAATTGTGCCCTGGAAAAGGCTTACGACACCACACCCCACTCCCCGCTCAGCTCGTTGATGCCGTGAGGGGGGCATAGTGGGCGGCTCCCCCTCCCCGCTCAGCTCGTTGTCGCCGTGTGGGGGCTTAGTGGGCGGCTGCCGGAGTGTGATGCTCCTTGGGACAGTCTTGTCCTTTTCTAGCCTTGTGCTCCTGCTACCGTCCTCTCCAATTCTGCTGGGCACCTTTTCCTTTTCCTTCTGTTTCGTTTTTCTCCCCCCTCTTCTCCTATCTGCTTGCCGTTTCCTGCCGACCTTTTGCTCGTTCTGGTTCTTCCCTTGGACTTCTTCTATTTTGACGCCCGGGTGCTTGAGGAGGCATACTCTTGCACCCGTAGAACTGTAGTACCCGACGTCGAGAGCGAGGGGAACCTTTTATTGTCAATCCCCCTTTGACCACTGAACCCGATCTCGACGGACTGTCGGTTTCTTAAGGTGGCGTTTGTGGGGCGTATACTCACGACGCACCCCTAGGAGGCCCCGGTAAGATCGGCTATAGCTTCATGTTGGGTGTCCTACCTCTAATTGTGGCTCCATGGTGGGTGTGGGGGCACATTCGTGAAAGAATTTTCTTTTTCGTAATGATGATGACCCCTGTTTCGGCTGTTTCTGCTTTACCTTCTCAGGCTCGTGGGGTGGGCGACCAAGCCCCCGAGTAAGTCGGTGTTGGAAGACCGGGCTCTAGCCTCCGCTGCATTGGGCCCCAACCTTGTTCCTCCTTTGGCCTCTCTGACTCCTTCCCCTGGCTCCCCTCCCTCCTTTGTGGTTGGGTCGAGCCCCAAGCCCCCAGTGGTGACTACCTTGTTCCCTGGCGCGGCTCCTTCTCTAGTTGTAACTACTGTGCCTTTTAACCCCTCTCTGGGGGTTCTCACCGCCGTCCTCGTCACAGCCGCCCTCGCTCGATTCCTTCCAGTTCTGCTACCTATCAAGCCTTGTTTGGTCCCGCTTCGTGGGCCAAATATTTTGATCTCCTCCCTCTTGATTCTGCGCCTCCTGACGATTTCTCCCTCCATCGACATCTCGTTGATTCCGTGGATGCCTCCATTACTTTCAACCCCACTCGTCTCCGTACACGTGTCGTTGCTGCTCCTTCTCAGGATGCTGCTTCCCGCTTGGCTGCCTTATCCTGCCTTGGCGAGAACCCTGTTCGGGTCTCGAAGAACGCTTGGTTGAATGCCAGTGTTGGCACTATTCTGCTCCCGCCCCCTGTTGCGACCGGTGGTCGGGACCTGCGCGACTGCCACGACGATATTCGACATATCCTTGCTGCCCAGGGCCATTCTATTCTCCAGGTGGACACGTTTACTCGTCCCCCTCGTGGTAGTCGCCGTCAACCCCTCCGGGTTGTGAAGATTGCCTTAGGTGGTAGGATCCTTCCACCCTCTGTCATTCTTGCTGGTGCCAGGTGCTCTGTCCAGGAGTACATTCCTTCTCCTGGGCTCTGTAACAAGTGCTGGAGGTTTGGGCATGGTGCCCTCCGCTGCTCTGGGACTGTCTCTCTCTGACCTTTGTGTGGTGGCGAAGGTCAGTCGGAGTGCACTTCTCCCCAGGCTCGTTGCCTCAACTGCGGTGAGGCTCATCCTACCTTCTCCCGTGCGTGTGTCCATTACAAGCTTGAGGCAGCCGTCCTCAACTTGAAGCACCGGGAGCGTTTATCTTTTCCTGAGGCGAGACGCCAGGTTCGCCGGCTCCCGCCTTATGCTAATATCTTTTATGCTCGCGTGTTGCGCTCTTCCTCTCCTCGTCCTTCCCGCCTTCCTCAGACTCACAACCGTTTCCGGGCCTTGGACCCTGATACGCCCACTGCCCCCTCCTCTGTTCCTTTGGGTTCTCTCCCGAAGGATCCACCTCCTGGTCCTCTGTCTGGGGTTCCCCTTCTTTCTACCCGGTCTGTCGTGTCTCCTGTGTCTTCTTCCTCGTCTCCCTCCGTTCTTTCTTCCCATCCTTCCCCTCCGTCTCCGTTGCAGGTCGCTTCCGTACTGGGTTCCCACTTTTCTTCTGTTAGCTCTGGTCTTCATCTTCCCCAATCTTTTCTTCTTCGTAAACCTGTCCTTGAGTCTCGTCCTTTAGATTTCTGCACTCATCTTCAGCTTCCCTATAATGATCCCTTCTCTCTCTCTGAACTTCGTTCTGCCCTGGCCCTCTGCGGTTCTACGGCGGCGGGCTCCGATGGTATTCATTATGAGATGCTTCGCCATCTCCCTCCGTGCACGTCTCAGTATTTACTGAGTCTGTATAATCGGATCTGGGAGTCATCGTCAGTCACTGAGGACTGGCTCGATGCCGTTGTCCTCCTTGTTCGCAAACCGGAGTCTCAGGGTACTTCCCCTAAGGACTTTCGCCCTATTGCTCTCACAAGTTGTGTCTGCAAACTCTTTGAACGTATGGTTAACGTTCGTCTGATGTGGTTCCTGGAACACCATCACCTCCTCTCCCCTTCTCAATTTGGTTTCCGCAAGTGCCGCAGCACGACAGATGTCCTGGTGAACTTGGAGGTCTATATTCGAACTGCTTTTGCTGCGAAGACCTCCGTTGTTGCCCTCCTTTTTGACCTGGAAAAGGCTTACGACACCACTTGGCGATATCATATTCTATCTCAACTTCATTCTTTTCGCCTTCGTGGTCATCTCCCTCTCTTTCTCCGCAGCTTCCTCTCCCGTCGTTCCTTTCGGGTGCGCCTTGGTACCGCTCTCTCTGCCTCTTTTCAGCAATACGAAGGTGTGCCCCAGGGTAGTGTTCTGAGCACTACTCTTTTTCTGGTTGCCCTCAATGGTCTTCTTTCCTCTCTTCCTTCTGGTGTCTTCTCCGCTCTCAATGTCGATGATCTTACCCTTTGCTGTCAGGGTGATGATTCGCCTCTCCTTCAGCGCCGGCTTCAACTTACAATTGATGCCGTGTCGTCTTGGGCCACCGATCATGGCTTCATGTTCTCTACTTCTAAGACTTGTGCCATGACTTTTACGCGGAAACGGGTTGTTCTTCGTCCCTCTTTGTCACATTATGGTCGTCCCCTTGAATACAAAGATTCCGCGAAGCTTTTGGGGTTATTCCTTGACACTCGTTTGTCTTGGTCTCCCCATATCTCTTACCTGCGTGTTGAGTGCTCTAAGGCCCTTTCCCTCCTTCGGGTCTTGTCCCATACTTCTTGGGGGGCAGATAGGCGCACTCTCCTTGCTTTACATTCCTCTCTTGTCTTGTCTAAGCTCGATTATGGTTGCCCTGCTTACTCGTCTGCTTCTCCTTCTACTCTTCGCCGTCTTGATGCTTTGCACCATACTGGGTTGCGCCTCAGTTCTCATGCCTTTCGTTCGACTCCCGTCCTTAGCTTGTATGTTGACACTGGCTTCCTGTCTCTCCAGGACCGCCGTGATCGCTACTGTCTTCGCTATCTTGCGCTGTCCTTACAACATCCTTCCTCTCGCCTCTGTCGTGCTTTAACTTTTACCCCTCCTGCGGTTCCTGTTCCTCTTCACCACCTCCCTCTTTCTGTCCGGTTATCTCGCCTCCAGGATTCTCTTTCCGTTCGTATTTCTTATGTTTCTCCTCGTGTTGTTCTTTCTTTGCCCCCATGGAGAGTCCCTTTTCTGCGGTTTTGTACTTCCTTGACCCGTATCACTAAAGCTTTTACCCCTCCTACGGTTCTAAAACGCCTTTTCCTTGAGCACTTTTCTTCTCACTCCCGCTCCGTTTCTGTCTTCACCGATGGGTCAAAGTCGGCGGACGGTGTTGGCTACTCTGTTGTTTTCCTGATCGCACTTATATGTGTCACTTACCTCCGGAGACTAGCATCTTTACAGCGGAACTTTATGCTATTCTCTATGCTCTTCGTCTTCTGCTTTCTCGTTGTCAGTCTTCCTTTGTAGTTGTTGTTGACTCTCGTAGTGCCCTCATGGCTCTCGGGTCCTTAAATCCGGTTCATCCAGTAGTTGTCGAGATCCAGCATTGGCTGTTTCTTGTTCACAGTAAATTTAAGTCCGTTGAGTTTTCTTGGGTTCCCAACCATATTGGTGTGTCTTTAAATGAGCGTGCGGATGCTGCCGCCAAGGAAGCTGTCCGCTATTGTCCCATCTCTCGTAAAGGCATTCCGTATTCCGACTTTTACCCGGTTATCCATAACTCAGTCCTTACCCGTTGGCAGGCTTCTTGGTCGTCTGTTACCCCTAACAAGCTACGTACTCTTTAGTGTTGTGTTTCCTCCTGGCCGTCCTCCTTCCACCGTAACCGGCGGTGGGAAACAGCTCTGGCGAGGTTGCGTATTGGCCATACTCGCTTAACCCATGGTCACTTGATGGAGCGCCGCCCTGCTCCTTATTGTCCTCGTTGCATTGTCCCTCTTACGGTCTTGCATGTCCTTCTTGAATGTCCTGACTTCCAGGACGAGCGTGTGTCTTGCTTTCCGACCGCCCCTCGCGGTCACCTGTCCCTCAATAGAATTCTTGGTGACTCGGATACTTTTGATGTCGTTCGGCTTATGCGTTTTTGTTCTCGTATTGGCATCCTTGGTGATATTTAGCGCCCTCTGATTATTTTGCTCATTTGATGGTGCTACATAGCCTTCCCGGTTTGGTGCCTTCTTTTGATAATTACTTACTTACTTGGTACTGCTCTCTGCCTCTTTTCAGCAGTACGGTGTGCCCCAGGGTAGTGTTCTGAGCACTACTCTTTTTCTGGTTGCCCTCAATGGTCTTTTTTCCTCCCTTCCTTCAGATGCTTCTCCGCTCTATGTCGATGATCTTACCCTTTGCTGTCAGGGTGATGATTCGCCTCTCCTTCAGCGCCAGCTTCAACTTGCGATTGATGCCGTGTCGTCTTGGGCCACCGATCATGGCTTAAAGTTCTCTACTTCTAAGACTTGTGCCATGATTTTTACGCGGAAACGGGTTGTTCTTCGTCCCTCTTTGCCACTTTATGGTCATCCCCTTGAATACAAAGATTCGGCGAAGCTTTTGGGGTTATTTCTTGACACTCGTTTGTCTTGGTCTCCCCATATCTCTTACCTCCGTGTTGAGTGCTCTAAGGCCCTTACCCTCCTTCGGGTCTTGTCCCATACTTCTTGGGGGGCAGATAGGCGCGCACTCCTTGCTTTACATTCCTCTCTCGTCCTGTCTAAGCTCGATTATGGTTGCCCTGCTTACTCGTCTGCTTCTCCTTCTACTCTTCGCCGTCTTGATGCTTTGCACCATACTGGGTTGCGTCTCAGTTCTGGTGCCTTTCGTTCGACTCCCATCCTTAGCTTGTATGTTGACACTGGCTTCCTGTCTCTCCAGGACCGCCGTGATCGCTACTGTCTTCGCTATCTTGCGCGGTCCTTACAACATCCTTCCTCTCGCCTCTGTCGTGCTTTAACTTTTACCCCTCCTGCGGTTCCTGTTCCTCTTCACCACCTCCCTCTTTCTGTCCGGTTATCTCGCCTACAGGATTCTCTTTCCGTTCGTATTTCTGATGTTTCTCCTCGTGTTGTTCATTCTTTGCCCCCGTGGAGGGTCCCTCTTCCGCGGTTTTGTACATCCTTGACCCGTATCACTAAAGCTTTTACCCCTCCTACGGTTCTCAAACGCCTTTTCCTCGAGCACTTTTCTTCTCACTCCCGCTCCGTTTCTGTCTTCACCGATGGGTCTAAGTCAGCGGACGGTGTTGGCTACTCTGTTGTTTTTCCTGATCGCACTTATGTGTCGCTTGCCTCCGGAGACTAGCATCTTTACAGCGGAACTTTATGCTATTCTCTATGCTCTTCGTCTCCTGCTTTCTCGTTGTCAGTCTTCCTCTGTGGTTGTTGGTGACTCTCGTAGTGCCCTCATGGCTCTCGGGTCCTTTAATCCGGTTCATCCGGTAGTTGTCGAGATCCAGCATTGGCTGTTTCTCGTTCACAGTAAATTTAAGTCGTTGAGTTTTGTTGGGTTCCCAGCCATATTGGTGTGTCTTTAAATGAGCGTGCGGATGCTGCTGCCAAGGAAGCTGTCCGCTCTTGTCCCATCTCTCGCAAAGGCATTCCGTATTCCGACTTTTACCCGGTTATCCATTCCTCAGTCCTTACCCGTTGGCAGGCTTCTTGGTTGTCTGTTACTGGTAACAAGCTACGTACTCTTAAATGTTGTGTTTCCTCGTGGCCGTCCTCCTTCCACCGTAACTGGCGGTGGGAAACAGCTCTGGCGAGGTTGCGTATTGGCCATACTCGCTTAACCCATGGTCACTTGATGGAGCGCCGCCCTGCTCCTTATTGTCCTAGTTGCATCGTCCCTCTTACGGTCGTGCATGTCCTTCTTGAATGTCCTGACTTCCAGGAAGAGCGTGTGTCTTGCTTTCCGACCGCCCCTCGCGGTCACCTGTCCCTCGATAGAATTCTTGGTGACTCGGATACTTTTGATATCGTTCGCCTTATGCGTTTTTGTTCTCGTATTGGCATCCTTGGTGATATTTAGCGCCCTCTGATTATTTTGCGTACTTGATGGTGCTACATAGCCTTCCCGGTTTGGTGCCTTCTTTTGATAATTACTTACTTACTTCTAAGACTTGTGCCATGTCTTTTACTAGGAAACGGGTCGTTCTTCGTCCCTCTTTGTCACTTTATGGTCATCCCCTTGAGTACAAAGATTCCGCGAAGCTTTTGGGGTTATTCCTTGACACTCGTTTGTCTTGGTCTCCCCATATCTCTTACCTCCGTGTTGAGTGCTCTAAGGCCCTCGCCCTCCTTCGGGTATTGTCCCATACTTCTTGGGGAGCGGATAGGCGCACTCTCCTTGCTTTACATTCTTCTCTCGTCCTGTTTAAGCTCGAAAATGGTTGCCCTGCTTACTCATCTGCTTCTCCTCCTACTCTTCGCCTTCTTGATGCTTTGCGCCAAACTGGGTTGCGCCTCAGTTCTGGTGCCTTTCGTTCGATTCCCGTCCTTTGCTTGTATGTTGACACTGGCTTCCTGTCTCTCCAGGACCGAGGTGATCACTACTGTCTTCGCTATTTTGCGCGATCCTTACAACATCCTTTCTCTCGCCTCTGTCGTGCTTTAACTTTCACCCCTCCTGCGGTTCCTGTTCCTCTTCACCACCTCCCTCTTTGTCCGGTTATCTCGCTTACAGGATTCTCTTTCCGTTCGTGTTTCTAATGTTTCTCCTCGTGTTGTTCCTTCTTTGCCCCCGTGGAAAGTCCCCCCTTCCACAGTTTTGTACATCTTTGACCCACATCACTAAAGCTTTTACCCCTTCTACGGTTCTAAAACGCCTTTTCCTTGAGCACTTTTCTTCTCACTCCCGCTCCGTTTCTGTCTTCACTGATGGGTCTAAGTCTGCGGACGGTGTTGGCTACTCTGTTGTTTTTCCTGATCGCACTTATATGTGTCGCTTACCTCCGGAGACTAGCATCTTTACAGCGGAGCTTTATGCTATTCTCTGTGCTCTTCGTCTCCTGCTTTCCCGTTGTCAGTCTTCCTTTGTAGTTGTTGTTGACTCGCATAGTGCCCTCATGGCTATCGGGTCCTTTAATCCGGTTCATCCTGTAGTTGTCGAGATCCAGCATTGGCTGTTTCTTGTTCACAGTAAATTTAAGTCGGTTGAGTTTTGTTGGGTTCCCAGCCATATTGGTGTGTCTTTAAATGAGCGTGAGGATGCTGCCGCCAAGAAAGCTGTCCGCTCTTGTCCCATCTCTTGTAAAGGTATTCCATATTCCGACTTTTACCCGGTTATCCATTCCTCCGTCCTTACCCGTTGGCAGGCTTCTTGGTTGTCTGTTACTGGTAACAAACTACGTACTCTTAAATGTTGTGTTTCCTTGTGGCCGTCCTCCTACCACCGTAACCGGCGATGGGAAACAGCTCTGGCGAGGTTGGGTATTGGCCATACTCGCTTAACCCATGGTCACTTGATGGAGCGCCGCCCTGCTCCTTATTGTCCTAGTTGCATTGTCCCTCTTACGGTCGTGCATGTCCTTCTTGAATGTCCTGACTTCCAGGAAGAGCGTGTGTCTTGCTTTCCGACCACCCCTCGCAGTCACCTGTCCCTCAATAGAACTCTTGGTGATTCAGATACTTTTGATATCGTTCACCTTATGCATTTTTGTTCTCGTATTGGCATCCTTGGTGATATTTAGCGCCCTCTGATTATTCTGCGCATTTGATGGGGCTACATAGCCTTCCCGGTTTGGTGCCTTCTTTTGATAATTACTTACTTCTCCAATTGTGCTGGATTGCTTTTCCTTTTCTTTTTCTCCCCCCTCTTCTTCTATCTGCTTGTCGTTTCCTGCCGACCTTTTGCTTGTTTTGGTTATTCTTTTGGACTTGAAATATTTTGATGTCCAGATGCCTGGGAAGTCATACCCTTGCACCCGTAGAACTGTAGTGCCTAACGTAGAGAGCGGGAGGGAACCTTATATTGTCAGTCTTCCTTTCGTCACTGAACCGGATCTCGACGAACTGACGGTCTTAAACAAATGGGGGGGGGGGGCGTATACTCACGAAGCACCCCTAGGGGGCCCTTGCATGATCGGGGAAAGCTTCTTGTTGGGTGTCCTGCCTCTAATTGTGACTCTATATTGGGTATGGGGGAGCATTCGTGAATGAATGTTTTTCTATTCGTCCTTATGTCTTATTCTGTTCCTCTTTTTACCTTCTCAGGCTCCTGGGGTGGGCGACCAAGCCCCCAGTCGGACCGTGTTGGAAGACCGGGCTCTGTAGCCTCTACTGCATTGGGCCCCGACCTCGCTCCTCCTTTGACCCTCCTGACTACTCCCCTCGGCTCCCCTCCCTCCCGTGGTTGGGTCGAGCCCCAAGCCCCCAGTGGTGACCACCTCGTCCCCTGGCATGGCTCGGTCTCTAGTTGTGACTACTGCACCTTTTAACCCCCTCTCTTTGGGGGTTCTCAACGCCGTCCTCGACACGGCCGCACTCGATCGATTCCTTCCCGTACTGATGCGTATCAAGCCTTGTTTAGTCCCGCTTCATTGGCCAAATACTTCGATCTCCTCCCTCTTGATTCTGCTTCTCCTGACGATTTCTCCCTCCATAGGCACCTTGTTGATTACGTAGATACCTCTGTTACTTTCCACCCCACTCGTCCCGCCACATTGCTGCTGCTCCTCAGGATGCAGCCTCCCGGTTACCGCCTTGTCCTTCCTTGGCGAGACCCCTGTTCGGGTCTCCAAGAACGCTTGGTTGAATACCAGTTTTGGCACTATTCTCCTCCCACCCCATGTTGCTACCGGTGTTCGGAATCTCCATGACTGCCACGAAGATATTCGTCATATTCTCGATGCCCAGGGCCATTCTGTCCTCCAGGTAGATTTGTTTACTCGTCCCCTTCGTGGTCGTCGCCGTTAACCCCTTTGGGTTGTGAAGATTACCTCTGATGGTAGGACCCTTCCGCCTTCTGGCATTCTTGCTGGTGCCAGGTGCTCCGTCCAGGAGTACATTCCCTCTCCTCGGCTCTGTAATAAGTGCTGGAGGTTTGGGAATGGTACCCTCCGCTGCTCTGTCCCATCTCTCGTAAAGGTTTCCATATTCCGACTTAAGTTAAAGTAAGTTAAAGTCGAGTTAAGGCGTTCTGTTGAACCGCGCGGTACGGAGCTGGTTTCTAGCGGTGTACCGTTTTTTACCCGTTATTATTTTTTACGATCGGGGAAGCTTTCCCCGATCGTGCCAGGGCCCCCTAGGGGTGCTTCGTGAGTATACGCACCCCCCCCCCATTTGTTTAAGACCGTCAGTTCGTCGAGATCGGGTTCAGTGACGAAAGGAAGACTGACAATAAAAGGTTCCCTCTCGCTCTCTACGTTAGGCACTACAGTTCTACGGGTGCAAGGGTATGACTTCCCAAGCATCTGGACATCAAAATATTTCAAGTCCAAAAGAGTCCAAGTCCAATTTCAAGTCCAAAATATTTCAAGTCCAAAAGAATAACCAAAACAAGCAAAAGGTCGGCAGGAAACGACAAGCAGATAGAAGAAGAGGGGGGAGAAAAAGAAAAGGAAAAGCAATCCAGCACAATTGGAGAAGTAAGTAAGTAATTATCAAAAGAAGGCAACAAACTGGGAAGGCTATGTAGCCCCATCAAATGCGCAGAATAATCAGAGGGCGCTAAATATCACCAAGGATGCCAATACGAGAACAAAAGCGCATAAGGCGAACGATATCAAAAGTATCCGAGTCACCAAGAATTCTATCGAGGGACAGGTGACCGCGAGGGGCGGTCGGAAAGCAAGACACACGCTCGTCCTGGAAGTCAGGACATTCAAGAAGGACATGCACGACCGTAAGAGGGACAATGCAACTAGGACAATAAGGAGCAGGGCGGCGCTCCATCAAGTGACCATGGGTTAAGCGAGTATGGCCAATACGCAACCTCGCTAGAGCTGTTTCCCACCGCCGGTTACGGTGGAAGGAGGACGGCCACGAGGAAACACAACATTTAAGAGTACGTAGCTTGTTACCAGTAACAGACAACCAAGAAGCCTGCCAACGGGTAAGGACTGAGGAATGGATAACCGGGTAAAAGTCGGAATACGGAATGCCTTTACGAGAGATGGGACAAGAGCGGACAGCTTCCTTAGCGGCAGCATCCGCACGCTCATTTAAAGACACGCCAATATGGCTGGGAACCCAACAAAACTCAACCGACTTAAATTTACTGTGAACGAGAAACAGCCAATGCTGGATCTCGACAACTACCGGATGAACTGGATTAAAGCACCCGAGAGCCATGAGGGCACTACGAGAGTCAACAACAACCACAAAGGAAGACTGACAACGAGAAAGCAGGAGACGAAGAGCATAGAGAATAGCATAAAGTTCCGCTGTAAAGATGCTAGTCTCCGGAGGCAAGCGACACATATAAGTGCGATCAGGAAAAACAACAGAGTAGCCAACACCGTCCGCTGACTTAGACCCATCGGTGAAGACAGAAACGGAGCGGGAGTGAGAAGAAAAGTGCTCGAGGAAAAGGCGTTTTAGAACTGTAGGAGGGGTAAAAGCTTTAGTGATACGAGTCAAGGATGTACAAAACCGCGGAAGAGGGACCCTCCACGGGGGCAAAGAAGGAACAACACGAGGAGAAACATCAGAAATACGAACGGAAAGAGAATCCTGCAGGCGAGATAACCGGACAGAAAGAGGGAGGTGGTGAAGAGGAACAGGAACCGCAGGAGGGGTAAAAGTTAAAGCACGACAGAGACGAGAGGAAGGATGTTGCAAGGACTGCGCAAGATAGCGAAGACAGTAGCGATCACCTCGGTCCTGGAGAGACAGGAAGCCAGTGTCAACATACAAGCTAAGGACGGGAGTCGAACGAAAGGCACCAGAACTGAGGCGCAACCCAGTATGGTGCAAAGCATCAAGACGGCGAAGAGTAGAAGGAGAAGCAGACGAGTAAGCAGGGCAACCATAATCGAGCTTAGACAGGACGAGAGAGGAATGTAAAGCAAGGAGAGTGCGCCTATCTGCCCCCCAAGAAGTATGGGACAAGACCCGAAGGAGGGTAAGGGACTTAGAGCACTCAACACGGAGGTAAGAGATATGGGGAGACCAAGACAAACGAGTGTCAAGGAATAACCCCAAAAGCTTCGCGGAATCTTTGTATTCAAGGGGATGACCATAAAGTGACAAAGAGGGACGAAGAACAACCCGTTTCCGCGTAAAAGTCATGGCACAAGTCTTAGAAGTAGAGAACTTGAAGCCATGACCTGTGGCCCAAGACGACACGGCATCAATCGCAAGTTGAAGCCGGCGTTGAAGGAGAGGCGAATCATCACCCTGATCATCGACATAGAGAGCGGAGAAGACACCAGAAGGAAGAGAGGAAAGAAGACCATTGAGGGCAACAAGAAAAAGAGTAGTGCTCAGAACACTACCCTGGGGCACACCTTCGTATTGCTGAAAAGAGGCAGAGAGAGCGGTACCAAGGCGCACCCGAAAGGAACGACGAGAGAGGAAGCTGCGGAGAAAGAGAGGGAGATGACCACGAAGGCCAAAAGAATGAAGTTGAGATAGGATATGATAACGCCAAATGGTGTCGTAAGCCTTTTCTAGGTCAAAAAGGACGGCAACAACGGAGGTCTTCGCAGCAAAAGCAGTACGAATATAGACCTCCAAGTTCACCAGGACATCTGTCGTGCTGCGGCACTTGCGGAAACCAAATTGAGAAGGGGAGAGGAGGTGATGGTGTTCCAGGAACCACATCAGACGAACGTTAACCATACGTTCAAAGAGTTTGCAGACACAACTTGTGAGAGCAATAGGGCGAAAGTCCTTAGGGGAAGTACCCAGAGACCCCGGTTTGCGAACAGGGAGGACAACGGCATCGAGCCAGTCCGCAGGGACTGACGACGACTCCCAGATCCGATTATACAGACTCAGTAAATACTGAGACGTGCTCGGAGGGAGATGGCGAAGCATCTCATAATGAATACCATCGGAGCCCGCCGCCGTAGAACCGCAGAGGGCCAGGGCAGAACGAAGTTCAGAGAGAGAGAAGGGATCATTATAGGGAAGCTGAAGATGAGTGCAGAAATCTAAAGGACGAGACTCAAGGACAGGTTTACGAAGAAGGAAAGATTGGGGAAGATGAAGACCAGAGCTAACAGAAGAAAAATGGGAACCCAGTTCGGAAGCGACCTGCAACGGGTCCGCCACAAGAGTATCATGGAGGTGAAGGACCGGTGAAACATCGGGAACGAACTTACCCGCTATCTTGCGGATACGCTTCCAGATCTGGGCCAGAGGGGTCTCGGACGTAATTGTCGAGACATAAGATGCCCAACATTCACGTTTAGCCGTACGGATGGCCCTACGGGCCACCGCACTCGCTTTCCGAAAGAAAAGAAAAGAATCGGACGTCTGCCTACGGCGGTGCTTCTTCCAGGCCGCACGCTTACAGCGGACAGCCCGAGCACAGTCCGCATTCCACCAGGGAACGCACTTCCGTGGACCCCGAGAGGAGGAGCGAGGAATAGAGCGGAGGGCAGCGTTGAAGACAGTGTCATGAAAAAGGAGGAGAGCGCGAGAGAGAGGCAGAAGGGAGAGGTCAGGGAGAGCAGCACTGAGGGTAAATAGGGTCCAGTCTGCCTTAGCAAACTGCCACCTAGGGAAAGAGAGGGAAGGGCGAAAAGAGAAAAAGGAAACAAGGATGGGGAAATGATCACTTCCATGGAGGTCATCAAGAACCTGCCACGTGAAATCTAAGTAAAGAGAAGAAGAGCAGAGAGAAAGATCAAGACAAGAAAGGGTGCGAGTCCGAGAGTTCAAATGAGTGGGCTCACCAGAATTCAGAAGAGACAGGGAAGAAGAGAGGAGAAACGGCTCAAGGAGGCGACCCCGGGTATTCGTCAGAACGTCACCCCAAAGAGAATGACGACAATTGAAGTCACCCAGCAGGAGCACAGGCTCCGGCAAGGAGTCCAGGAGGTGTTTCAAATCAGGAAGAGAGAGCGGGACACTCGGGGGGAGATAAATGGAACAAACTGTGTACCATTTCCCCACAAAGATACGAGCAGCAGAACAATGGAGAGGCGAAGGAAAAAGTAAAGGAACAAAGGGAACATCAGCCCGAATCAAAAGAGCAGAAGAATTAGAAGCCCCAGCAATGGCTGGGGGGGGGGAGAGAAAGGAATAGCCACGAAAACGACCAGGACGAGCACCAAGCATTGGCTCCTGGAGACAGACACAAAGGGGCGAAAACCGCGAAATCAGAAGTTGGAGTTCGAGGAAATTGGCGTAATAACCTCGAACGTTCCATTGAAGAATGGACAACGACGAGAAGAGAAAGGACAAAACAGAGAACAAGGAAGAAACAAAGGCGAAAGAGCAACAGAGCACGTTAAAGAATATCAGGGTCGGGATCAGGGTCAGCAAAGTCAGGGTTAGGGGGCATGGGTAAACTGAGCAAAGACGGAGGGAAGGAAACGGGAGAACAGAGCAGAGGTGGGCGGGCAGGGTCTGGAGGAGGAGGAGGAAGAGGAGGAGACAACGGAGAGGAGCCGTCAAGGACAGCAGCAGGAGGAGGGGGAGTAGAAAGAGGGGAGCGCACCCCAGCAAGAGCAGCAACCGAAAGGGAAGCAGGGGCCAAAGAAACCTCCATAGCAGGAACAGGGGGCGCAAGCACTGAAACGGGAGGGGAAGGAGCAACAGAGCCAGAAGGAGGAGCTGAGGAAGAAAGCGAAGCCTTCTTACCCGCCGGGGAAGAGGAAGGAGAGGAGCCAGGCTTACGCTTCTGACTTAAAGAGACCGGTGTCCCAGCAACTACGTACCGGGCAACGGATTCCAGTGTCTCAACAGGAGAAGCCGAACGAGAGCACACACGACGACCGTTAGGAGAGCGATGGACATCCGCCCGCACCGACAGGCGGTGGGGAGAGCCAATAGATGGAGGAAGAGGATGGGAAGGAGGATCGGAGGGGGACGAGGAAGAAGACACAGAAGACACGACAGACCGGGTAGAAGGAAGGGGAACCCCAGACAGAGGACCAGGAGGAGGATCCTTCGGGAGAGAACCCAAAGGAACGGAGGAGGGGGCAGTGGGCGCATCAGGGTCCAAGGCCCGGAAACGGTTGTGAGTCTGAGGAAGGCGGGAAGGACGTGGAGAGGAAGAGCGCAACACGCGAGCATAAGAGATATTAGCATAAGGCGGGAGCCGGCGAACCTGGCGCCTCGCCTCAGGAAAAGATAAACGCTCCCGGTGCTTCAGGTTGAGGACGGCTGCCTCAAGCTTGTAATGGACACACGCACGGGAGAAGGTAGGATGGGCCTCACCGCAGTTGAGGCAACGAGCCTGGGGAGAAGTGCACTCCGACTTAGAGTGACCTTCGCCACCACACAAAGGACAGAGAGATACAGTCCCGGAGCAGCGGAGGGCACCATGCCCAAACCTCCAGCACTTGTTGCAGAGCCGAGGAGAAGGAATGTACTCCTGGACAGAGCACCTGGCACCAGCAAGAATGACAGAGGGTGGAAGGGTCCTACCATCAAAGGTAATCTTCACAACCCGGAGGGGTTGACGGCGACTACCACGAGGGGGACGAGTAAACGTGTCCACCTGGAGAATAGAATGGCCCTGGGCAGCGAGGATATGGCGAATATCGTCGTGGCAGTCGCGCAGGTCCCGAACACCGGTTGCAACATGGGGCGGGAGCAAAATAGTGCCAACACTGGCATTCAATTGAGCGTTCTTCGAGACCCGAACGGGGGTCTCGCCAAGGTAGGATAAGGCAGCCAAGCGGGAAGCAGCATCCTGAGAAGGAGCAGCAACGACACGCGTACGGAGACGAGTGGGGTTAAAAGTAATGGAGGCATCCACGGAATCAATGAGATGTCGATGAAGGGAGAAATCGTCAGGAGGCGCAGAATCAAGAGGGAGGAGATCAAAATATTTGGCCCACGAAGCGGGACCAAACAAGGCTTGATAGGTAGCAGAACTGGAAGGAATCGAGCGAGGGCGGCCGTGACGAAGACGGCGGTGAGAACCCCCAGAGAGAGAGGGGTTAAAAGGCGCAGTAGTTACAACTAGAGAAGGAGCCACGCCAGGGGACGAGGTAGTCACCACTGGGGGCTTGGGGCTCGACCCAACCACAGAGGAGGGAGGGGAGCCAGGGGAAGGAGTCAGAGAGGCCAAAGGAGGAGCAAGTAAGTAAGTAATTATCAAAAGAAGGCACCAAACCGGGAAGGCTATGTAGCACCATCAAATACGCAAAATAATCAGAGGGCGCTAAATATCACCAAGGATGCCAATACGAGAACAAAAACGCATAAGGCGAACGATATCAAAAGTATCCGAGTCACCAAGAATTCTATCGAGGGACAGGTGACCGCGAGGGGCGGTCGGAAAGCAAGACACACGCTCGTCCTGGAAGTCAGGACATTCAAGAAGGACATGCACGACCGTAAGAGGGACAATGCAACTAGGACAATAAGGAGCAGGGCGGCGCTCCATCAAGTGACCATGGGTTAAGCGAGTATGGCCAATACGCAACCTCGCCAGAGCTGTTTCCCACCGCCGGTGACGGTGGAAGGAGGACGGCCACGAGGAAACACAACATTTAAGAGTACGTAGCTTGTTACCAGTAACAGACAACCAAGAAGCCTGCCAACGGGTAAGGACTGAGGAATGGATAACCGGGTAAAAGTCGGAATACGGAATGCCTTTACGAGAGATGGGACAAGAGCGGACAGCTTCCTTAGCGGCAGCATCCGCACGCTCATTTAAAGACACGCCAATATGGCTGGGAACCCAACAAAACTCAACCGACTTAAATTTACTGTGAACGAGAAACAGCCAATGCTGGATCTCGACAACTACCGGATGAACTGGATTAAAGCACCCGAGAGCCATGAGGGCACTACGAGAGTCAACAACAACCACAAAGGAAGACTGACAACGAGAAAGCAGGAGACGAAGAGCATAGAGAATAGCATAAAGTTCTGCTGTAAAGATGCTAGTCTCCGGAGGCAAGCGACACATATAAGTGCGATCAGGAAAAACAACAGAGTAGCCAACACCGTCCGCTGACTTAGACCCATCGGTGAAGACAGAAACGGAGCGGGAGTGAGAAGAAAAGTGCTCGAGGAAAAGGCGTTTTAGAACTGTAGGAGGGGTAAAAGCTTTAGTGATACGAGTCAAGGATGTACAAAACCGCGGAAGAGGGACCCTCCACGGGGGCAAAGAAGGAACAACACGAGGAGAAACATCAGAAATACGAATGGAAAGAGAATCCTGGAGGCGAGATAACCGGACAGAAAGAGGGAGATGGTGAAGAGGAACAGGAACCGCAGGAGGGGTAAAAGTTAAAGCACGACAGAGGCGAGAGGAAGGATGTTGCAAGGACCGCGCAAGATAGCGAAGACAGTAGCGATCACGGCGGTCCTGGAGAGACAGGAAGCCAGTGTCAACATACAAGCTAAGGACGGGAGTCGAACGAAAGGTACCAGAACTGAGGCGCAACCCAGTATGGTGCAAAGCATCAAGACGGCGAAGAGTAGAAGGAGAAGCAGACGAGTAAGCAGGGCAACCATAATCGAGCTTAGACAGGACGAGAGAGGAATGTAAAGCAAGGAGAGTGCGCCTATCTGCCCCCCAAGAAGTATGGGACAAGACCCGAAGGAGGGTAAGGGACTTAGAGCACTCAACACGGAGGTAAGAGATATGGGGAGACCAAGACAAACGAGTGTCAAGGAATAACCCCAAAAGCTTCGCGGAATCTTTGTATTCAAGGGGATGACCATAAAGTGACAAAGAGGGACGAAGAACAACCCGTTTCCGCGTAAAAGTCATGGCACAAGTCTTAGAAGTAGAGAACTTGAAGCCATGACCTGTGGCCCAAGACGACACGGCATCAATCGCAAGTTGAAGCCGGCGTTGAAGGAGAGGCGAATCATCACCCTGACAACAAAGGGTAAGATCATCGACATAGAGAGCGGAGAAGACACCAGAAGGAAGAGAGGAAAGAAGACCATTGAGGGCAACCAGAAAAAGAGTAGTGCTCAGAACACTACCCTGGGGCACACCTTCGTATTGCTGAAAAGAGGGAGAGAGAGCGGTACCAAGGCGCACCCGAAAGGAACGACGAGAGAGGAAGCTGCGGAGAAAGAGAGGGAGATGACCACGAAGGCCAAAAGAATGAAGTTGAGATAGGATATGATAACGCCAAGTGGTGTCGTAAGCCTTTTCTAGGTCAAAAAGGACGGCAACAACGGAGGTCTTCGCAGCAAAAGCAGTACGAATATAGACCTCCAAGTTCACCAGGACATCTGTCGTGCTGCGGCACTTGCGGAAACCAAATTGAGAAGGGGAGAGGAGGTGATGGTGTTCCAGGAACCACATCAGACGAACGTTAACCATACGTTCAAAGAGTTTGCAGACACAACTTGTGAGAGCAATAGGGCGAAAGTCCTTAGGGGAAGTACCCAGAGACCCCGGTTTGCGAACAGGGAGGACAACGACATCGAGCCAGTCCTCAGGGACTGACGACGACTCCCAGATCCGATTATACAGACTCAGTAAATACTGAGACGTGCTCGGAGGGAGATGGCGAAGCATCTCATAATGAATACCATCGGAGCCCGCCGCCGTAGAACCGCAGAGGGCCAGGGCAGAACGAAGTTCAGAGAGAGAGAAGGGATCATTATAGGGAAGCTGAAGATGAGTGCAGAAATCTAAAGGACGAGACTCAAGGACAGGTTTACGAAGAAGGAAAGATTGGGGAAGATGAAGACCAGAGCTAACAGAAGAAAAGTGGGAACCCAGTTCGGAAGCGACCTGCAACGGGTCCGCCACAAGAGTATCATGGAGGTGAAGGACCGGTGAAACATCGGGAACGAACTTACCCGCTATCTTGCGGATACGCTTCCAGATCTGGGCCAGAGGGGTTTCGGACGTAATTGTCGAGACATAAGATGCCCAACATTCACGTTTAGCCCTACGGATGGCCCTACGGGCCACCGCACACGCTTTCCGAAAGAAAAGAAAAGAATCGGTCGTCTGCCTACGGCGGTGCTTCTTCCAGGCTGCACGCTCACAGCGGACAGCCCGAGCACAGTCCGCATTCCACCAGGGAACGCACTTCCGTGGACCCCGAGAGGAAGAGCGAGGAATAGAGCGGAGGGCAGCGTCGAAGACAGTGTCATGAAAAAGGAGGAGAGCGCGAGAGAGGGGCAGAAGGGAGAGGTCAGAGAGAGTAGCACTGAGGGAAAATAGGGTCCAGTCCGCCTTAGCAAACTGCCACCTAGGGAAAGAGAGGGAAGGGCGAAAAGAGAAAAAGGAAACAAGGATGGGGAAATGATCACTTCCATGGAGGTCATCAAGAACCTGCCATGTGAAATCTAAGTAAAGAGAAGAAGAGCAGAGAGAAAGATCAAGACAAGAAAGGGTGCGAGTTCGAGAGTCCAAATGAGTGGGCTCACCAGAATTCAGAAGAGACAGGGAAGAAGAGAGGAGAAACGGCTCAAGGAGGCGACCCCGGGTATTCGTCAGAACGTCACCCCAAAGAGAATGACGACAATTGAAGTCACCCAGCAGGAGCACAGGCTCCGGCAAGGAGTCCAGGAGGTGTTTCAAATCAGGAAGAGAGAGCGGGACACTCGGGGGGAGATAAATGGAACAAACTGTGTACCATTTCCCCACAAAGATACGAGCAGCAGAACAATGGAGAGGCGAAGGAAAAAGTAAAGGAACAAAGGGAACATCAGCCCGAATCAAGAGAGCAGAAGAATTAGAAGCCCCAGCAATGGCTGGGGGGGGGGAGAGAAAGGAATAGCCACGAAAACGACCAGGACGAGCACCAAGCATCGGCTCCTGGAGACAGACACAAAGGGGCGAAAATCGCGAAACCAGAAGTTAGAGTTCGAGGAAATTGGCGTAATAACCTCGAACGTTCCATTGAAGAATGGACAACGACGAGAAGAGAAAGGACAAAAACAGAGAACAAGGAAGAAATAAAGGCGAAAGACCAACAGAGCACGTTAAAGAATATCAGGGTCGGGATCAGGGTCAGCAAAGTCAGGGTTAGGGGGCATGGGTAAACTGAGCAAAGACGGAGGGAAGGAAACGGGAGAACAGATCAGAGGTGGGCGGGCAGGGTCCGGAGGAGGAGGAGGAGGAGGAGGAGGAGACAACGGAGAGGAGCAGTCAAGGACAGCAGCAGGAAGAGGGGGACTAGAAAGAGAGGAGCGCACCCCAGCAAGAGCAGCAACCGAAAGGGAAGCAGGGGCCAAAGAAACCTCCATAGCAGGAACAGGGGGCGCAAGCACTGAAACGGGAGGGGAAGGAGCAACAGAGCCAGAAGGAGGAGCTGAGGAAGAAAGCGAAGCCTTCTTACCCGCCGGGGAAGAGGAAGGAGAGGAGCCAGGCTTACGCTTCTGACTTAAAGAGACCGGTGTCCCAGCAACTACGTACCGGGCAACGGATTCCAGTGTCTCAACAGGAGAAGCCGAACGAGAGCACACACGACGGCCGTTAGGAGAGCGATGGACATCCGCCCGCACCGACAGGCGGTGGGGAGAGCCGATAGATGGAGGAAGAGGATGGGAAGGAGGATCGGAGGGGGACGAGGAAGAAGACACAGAAGACACGACAGACCGGGTAGAAGGAAGGGGAACCCCAGACAGAGGACCAGGAGGAGGATCCTTCGGGAGAGAACCCAAAGGGACAGAGGAGGGGGCAGTGGGCGCATCAGGGTCCAAGGCCTGGAAACGGTTGCGAGTCTGAGGAAGGCGGGAAGGACGAGGAGAGGAAGAGCGCAACACGCGAGCATAAGAGATATTAGCATAAGGCGGGAGCCGGCGAACCTGGCGCCTCGCCTCAGGAAAAGATAAACGCTCCCGGTGCTTCAAGTTGAGGACGGCTGCCTCAAGCTTGTAATGGACACACGCACGGGAGAAGGTAGGATGGGCCTCACCGCAGTTGAGGCAACGAGCCTGGGGAGAAGCGCACTCCGACTTAGAGTGACCTTCGCCACCACACAAAGGACAGAGAGAGACAGTCCCGGAGCAGCGGAGGGCACCATGCCCAAACCTCCAGCACTTGTTGCAGAGCCGAGGAGAAGGAATGTACTCCTGGACAGAGCACCTGGCACCAGCAAGAATGACAGAGGGTGGAAGGGTCCTACCATCAAAGGTAATCTTCACAACCCGGAGGGGTTGACGGCGACTACCACGAGGGGGACGAGTAAACGTGTCCACCTGGAGAATAGAATGGCCCTGGGCAGCGAGGATATGTCGAATATCGTCGTGGCAATCGCGTAGGTCCCGAACACCGGTCGCAACATGGGGCGGGAGCAAAATAGTGCCAACACTGGCATTCAACTGAACGTTCTTCGAGACCCGAACGGGGGTCTCGCCAAGGCAGGATAAGGCAGCCAAGCGGGAAGCAGCATCCTGAGAAGGAGCAGCAACGACACGTGTACCGAGACGAGTGGGGTTGAAAGTAATGGAGGCATCCACGGAATCAATAAGATGTCGATGGAGGGAGAAATCGTCAGGAGGCGCAGAATCAAGAGGGAGGAGATCAAAATATTTGGCCCACGAAGCGGGACCAAACAAGGCTTGATAGGAAGCAGAACTGGAAGGAATCGAGCGAGGGCGGCCGTGACGAAGACGGCGGTGAGAACCCCCAGAGAGAGAGGGGTTAAAAGGCGCAGTAGTTACAACTAGAGAAGGAGCCACGCCAGGGGACGAGGTAGTCACCACTGGGGGCTTGGGGCTCGACCCAACCACAGAGGAGGGAGGGGAGCCAGAGGAAGGAGTCAGAGAGGCCAAAGGAGGAGCAAGGTCGGGGCCCAATGCAGCGGAGGCTACAGAGCCCGGTCTTCCAATACGGACCGACTCGGGGGCTTGGTCGCCCACCCCACGAGCCTGAGAAGGTAAACCAGAAGAAGCCGAAGCAGGGGTAATCATCTTGACGAAAGAAATAATTCACTCACGAATGTGCCCCCACACCCACCATGGAGCCACAATTAGAGGCAGGACACCCAACAAGAAGCTATCGCCGATCTTGTCGGGGCCTCCTAGGGGTGCGTCGCGAGTATACGCCCCACAAACGCCACCTTAAGAAACCGACAGTCCGTCGAGATCGGGTTCAGTGACGAAGTGGGGATTGACAATAAAAGGTTCCCCTCGCTCTCGACGTCGGGTACTGCAGTTCTACGGGTGCACGAGTATGCCTCCTCAAGCACCCGGGCGTCAAAATAGAAGAAGTCCAAGGGAAGAACCAGAACGAGCAAAAGGTCGGCAGGAAACGGCAAGCAAGATAGGAGAAGAGGGGGGAGAAAAACGAAACAGAAGGAAAAGGAAAAGATGCCCAGCAGAATTGGAGAGGACGGCAGCAGGAGCACAAGGCTAGAAAAGGACAGAGGACCGTCCCAAGGAGCATCACACTCCGGCAGCCGCCCACTAAGCCCCCACACGGCGACAACGAGCTGAGCGGGGAGGGGGTATCCCAAATCAAGTAACCCAAAGCTCCAGGTTCCTCATGCCAGCTGCCGTTAAATTGTCTAATAACAGGGTAATTGGCGATTTGTGAAAAATCATGACCTGGTTCCTGCTCAGTGTTATCTCTGAGGAAGATGGGGAGATCAGTCACTTGTACCCACAAATAACACTATCCCAACCGCATCTTGGCAACCCATCAGTCTGGTGGAAGTAGTGTCGCCCATCAACGTTTGTTCCCACCCGAAACAACCTTTTAATATACTTTCAGGCCTTTTGGAGTGTAATATGAACCGAATATTTTGACCAAATGTGGTCTTCTACATGCCAGGGATACTTCGGTGCAAGTCAACAGGTAATGCAAGGTCATGATGGGTTACGATTGTTGGTACGGGCAGAAAATACAGAAGGCGACATTTGAGATATTGTGCCCAACCACTTTCTTCCACCACGTCACCTAGGGATTCCCAGAACGTTTATGGGTAGAAGCATGGCAGGCGATCGATAGAAGTGATGTAATTTTATTATTGAACACTTCCGCGATGCAAGGTCCCGCTAGTCTATTAACGAGGAACATTTGAAAAAAATTGTTAGCCAACTAGTGAAATACGCATTACAAGATGGTAGCGTCTTCATAGCAACTGCCTGCATGTATAGGGATCCGTGCAATCTGCGAGTGTTCTGTAGTAACAAACCCCTCGGCATGACTTATGCACGATGACATAAAGGTACTATGCAACGAATAACCATTTGACACTCACTTTTGAGCTAATAAAAGTTGTAGTTCATTAGTGCTCCTTTATTTCAACAAGACAATAAATTAAGCATAGTATCTGGCGGTGGTGGAAGTAACCGTAGTAGTTACTATTTGGGTGACGGTTGTTACTATATCCTGCACGAGTTCTTTTGTAGATACCACAGGGACCGTCTGGATCTGCAAAATACAAACATTATTGACGTTTGTGTAATAATGTTTATGAACACATGCACCAAGTTCAAGACTACATAGTTACCTCGTGAGTGACAGCCACGTGGGTGATGGTCTGCCAGTATTTAACAGTATCTGTTGTGGTGACGAACTGACTGTAGACGGAGACCATTGTGCTCACTGGGTAGACCCCCACCGTAGCCGTCACCAACACTACCGGTGTGGAGGTGACCCTTATCACAGAGGTCACCGTCTGTGGCTGCTGGGGAACAAACTCCCATTGGGTTGTTGTCTGGGTGACTGTCAGGGTGATCGCTGTCTGCTCAGTAACCCAGACATCAGAGGTTGTAGTCTCCCGCAGTGTGTGTGTCAGGGTAGTCTGGAATGTTATACGTCATTAGAAAATGTTACCATTAACAGGTTGGTTGAGAAGGGTAGTACCATGGTTACCAACCTCAGTGGTGACAGTGGAGGTTGTGGGGGTGACGACTGGCAGGGGCGCGTGGGTGCCGTAAGGTTGGTACGCCTGACCCTGGATCTGTTAGCGAGCAATTTTTAGTACCTCAAATATTTTGTTTAAAATTTCCAGGAGTACAGTGTAAAATGGCAATTACCTGGGCGATGCAACCGAGGAATAGTAGAGCCAATATCGCCATCTGTAAGTAAGAAAATGCAGTCTAATTAGGAGTCTGACGAATTTTTAAATTACTATATCAGAGCCATGACATTTGCTGAAGTCATGAACAGAACCGATGTTCAAACATTTCATAGTTCATCCCTTACACCGGGTCTGACAACGAATGGAAAGACCAAGAAAACGTAATTTTAAAATATCGGTAGGGTAAATTTAATGTAAATACGGTTTTAAAGACTAAATATATTAAAGATTGATGGGAAGGTCATAAGAAAGTAATCCGAGTGGGTCCCCAAAGTCCATTATGTAAAATGTCCCTAGAATTTTCATTTTAGTTATTCACCGACAGTGAAAAATAAGTATACCTAGCAGTCTCACTGGACGTTTGCCATGTGTTGACACGGTATTTAAAGTGCAAGAGCCATGTTTAACAGAGTTAAGGCCGCTTATTGAAAGCTTAATAGTTCGAAATATTTATGCATGGGTAGAAAATCTGTTTTAACAGTTCATTATTACTGTAAAGCAGTAGAAATGTTTAATTTATGTTAAACTACTATTTTCTTAGTGTTTTCGCATTATGTTCAATGACCGGCAGATATTCGTTGACAACCTGACGTAGAGTAAAGAGAAGATGCTTAAGAATAGTTAGGAACTCTTTAAAATACCAGTTTTTATTTTTATTATTATTAGGTCCTTAGAGTAGAATACCGGTTGTCAAATTAATCTACATATCTCGGCAAACCGAAGAACCCAATTATTTACTTACTACGACAACGATAATTTTAGTATATCAAGCAGAAACTATATTAAAAAAAACTGATTAACTTCCACAAAAAATCATGAGTATTTAGCTACAACATATAACATCTAACCTTTAACAACACTTAAAGTAGGAGAGAAGGTACCACACAAACAACAGTGGACTGACTGAGGGTTGAAGGCGGGCCGGGCACCTCGTTGACTCAACACCAAACACTTTAGGGGAAAGGTAGAAAGTTCCCCCCAAAAGCTGGTAAGACCACCATAACAGCGCCATCTATTGACTGAACTGTCAGCTTTGCTTCCAGTGAAACAAAATGGTGTTAAGACTCACGGAGCTTCAATGTTTATCTATTGTTTTCATTTCCAATAAATCTTTGCGTTTCTATTTTATAATGATATTAGAATATTAATTTTATTTGCAGCTTTTCTATCGCTTTACTGATTATTAGCAAAAATTAATAGTTTTGCTTAAAATATTTTCTTAAGTCTTAGAATATTTTGTTATAAGTAATTCTAAATATATATATTTATCACCTAAGGCCTACTCTCGCATATTGAGAAATTGCAGCGTGGATTTAAATTCATATATACAACACGTTAGACCTACACTCATATATTGAGAAATAACATTGTAGGCCTCAAAGCCTATATTTTTAACCGTATGCGTACTTGTCTCCACCATTACAGTTGACTATAATTTCCCTCATATCTATACAAAATCCGCAAAATAGCGGGCAAATTTGTTCCCGATATCTCGCCAGTCAAGTTCAAGTACGTTTATAGAGACAATAAAATACACATCTAGAGTAGCTTAGGCTATTTTTACCTTCACCTCCGTGGTTCTGTTGTGGCGGATCCGGTGTCGGTAGCATCCGAACTGGGTTCACACTTTCGACTGTTAGCTCCGGTTCTCACCTTCCTCCCTCTTATCTTACTCATAAGGGGATCTTGAATCTTGTCCCTTAGATTTTTGCACACATCCTTAATTCCCTTATAATGCCCTTTTTTCTCTCCCAGAGTCACACTTGACTCCAATCTGCCCTAGCTCTCTGCTGTTCTAAGGCAGCGGGCTCAGATGACATTACTTATGAGATGCATCACGATCTTCCTCTATGCACATTTTAGTTTTCACTGAATATTTATAACCGTATATGGGAGTCGTCGTTAGTCCTCAAAGAATGGTTTGAGGTTATTCATCCTATTTGGAAACCAGGTTCTCTTGGAACATCCTATTAGGACTTCTGTCCCATTGCTCCATTGCATCTGCAGACTTTTTGAACGTAGGGTCCATGACCGTTTGATGTGGGTTCATGGAACACTGTCACCTCCTCTACCCATCTCAATCTGGCTTTCGCAAGTGTCGCAGCACAACTGAAGTCCTCGTGAATTTGGAGGTCTATGTTCATACTGTCTTTGCTGTAAAGACCTCCGTTGTTGCTGTCCTTTTTGACCTGGACAAAGAGTATGACACCACCTGGAGATACCGTATTCTGTCCCAACTCCGTCCTTTTAGCCTTCGTGGTAATCTCCCTTTCTTTCTACAAAGCTTTCTTTCTAATCGTTCCTTTAGATTGATGCTTAGAACCATACTCTCTGCCTCTTTTCGGCAATACGATGGAGTATCCCAAGATAGTGTTCTGAGCACTACTCTTTTTCCTGGTTGGTTTCAATGGTCTTCTTGCCTTCCTTTCTTCTGGAGTTTTCTCAGCTCTCTTTGCTGACGATCTTACCCTCTGCTGTCTAGGTGAAGACTCACCTTTCCTCCAACGACAACTTCAGTCTGCAATTGATGCCTGTCGTCCGGGCCAGCAATCATGGCTTCAAGTTCTATAGAAGAATTGTTCTCAGAATTTTACTCGGAAGGAGGTCATTCTTCATCCTCCTTCGTCGCTCTATGGCATTCCTCTTCTGTATAAAATTTTGCTAAACTTTTGGGGTTGATCTTCAACACTAGTTTGTCTTTGTCGCCCATATCTCTTACCTCCAAGTTGAATGCTCTAAGATCCTTAACTTCCTTCAAGTCTTGTCCCATACTTCCTGGGACGCAGATAGACGCACGCTCCTCTCTTTACATTCTTGTCTCGGGCTGTCTAAAATTGAGTATTGCTGTCCCGCTTACTCGTCTGCCTCTCCTTCCACTCATCGTTGTCTTGATGCTCTGTTCCATACTGGGTTACTCCTCAACTCTGGTTCCTTTCGTTCGTCCCCTACCCTGAGCCTTTCGTCCTGTCTCTACAGGATCGTCGTGATCGGTATTGTCTTCGCATATTCAGGGGGTCCCTACAACACCCTCACTCTCACTTACGTCGTTGTTTGACCGTTACTCCTCCTGTGGGCGCTGTTCCATTTCACCAACTTCCTTTTTTTTGTCTCCCTTGCCCAATCGAACCTAAATGCACTATTTCTGCAGGCACAAAAAGTAAATACACACACACACACACACACACATGCGCACCTACAAAACAAAGCAAAAAATCGTGATTATCTGCCTATAATCAGACCCTGAGTGTGTATACAGGATAAGATCAATATGTAGGAAAGTATAACCAGGAGCCGCAGAAGCCCAGCTGTGGGAGCGTTCTCTGCAGCCTCACAGTCCAGAGATTAAGCCCAGCATTGGGGATAATTAGCTCATTTTTTGTCACACATTACTTATTTAAAACGGTATTTTGTTCTTGTTTCTTGTTTCTTTATGACATGAAAACGTAGATTTTTACGTTTCGCTTGCAAGATTCTCTGTTCCTGTTGCCAACATTTCTCTTCCTGTCGTTCCATCCTTGTCCACATGGAGGGTCCCTTGAACATTTTTCTTTACACTCCCACTAAGTTTACCGACGGTGTAGGCTACTCCGTTGTATTTTCCTGATTAGACTTATATTAGACTCCTGGAAACTAGCATCTTCACAGCAGAACTTTATTCAATTTTGTATGATCATGGTCGTCATAGGTGACTATTGCAGCTACCTCATAACTCTGGAGCTACCTCAGGATCTTATCGATCCTGTGGTAGTCAAAATTCAACATTGGCTGTTTCTAATCTCCAGCAGATTTAAGACAGTCGAGTTTTGCTGGGTTCCCAGCCATATTTGTGTTTCCATAATGAAGCTTGCGGATGCTGCCGCTAGGAGGCCACCCGCATGTGTCTTATTTTCCACAAAGGCATTTCTTTTTCTAGCTTTTACCCAGTCATTCGTTCCTCAATCAGTGCCCGTTGGCAGGGCTGATAGTTGTCTGTTACTGATAACAAGTTGCGTGCTCTAAAGAGTAGTGTGTCTTCATGGTTTTCCTCCTACCACTTTAACCGGCGGTGGGAAACAGTTTTGGAGAGGTTACGTATTGCTCAATATTGTTTAACTCTCGGGCACTTTTATGAACCGCCGCCCTGCTCCTTATTATCCAAACTGCATTGTCCCTCTTACGGTCGTTCATATCCTTGTTGAATGTCCTGACTTCCAGGACGTGCTGGAAGTCTTGCTTCCCGATTCTTGATTCCTTGGTGAATCAGATACCTTTCATATCGCTCGCCTTATGCACTTTTGTTCTTGTATTGGCATCCTTAGTGATAGGCCAATACAAGATACAATAAATGTTGGCAATACATGCACCATTTGAATATCCTGCACATTTGATTGTCTTGCATAGTCTCCCCAGCTTGGTGCCTTCTTTTTATAATTACTTACTTCTTTCCACTCATATTCAACCCCCTTGGTTCCTCTTCACCCCTTTCTCCTCTTTCTCACTTCCTCTCCATTTCCCACTACCTTTGTCTGGCCCTCGCCTCTCGCACTCAACTTGGTTCTACCCCCTCTCCCTACACCCCCTCCATCCCTGCTTCTCTCCATATCTATAAAATATATTTTATAAGTAATAATTACAGTGTCATCATTCAATTAAAATAAATTATATTTTCATTGACAATAATAAACACTTTTGATTTGAGTCTCCCCTCCCCCCCATCCCTTCTAGTTCTGAGAGAGAGGGAAGTGTAGAATATTTTATGGGATTATGGCCTTAGTTTAAAAGGCAAAGAGTTTCAGTTAATTCTCCAGAGGCAAATGAATATTATTGTATTTTAACAAGATGCTTTAATACTTTTTCAATATTGGTATTGGTATTGGGAAGGACAGAGCAAAAAATTGTGGGCCCTCTGAATGTGACTCCAGCACACTGTTCTCGATTGAATTCTAGCGACCCTCACCAGCCTATGTTCATCCCGGCCAATTATCTGTCAAATTAGGTGACACTTGGCCCAGACGTCTGGCCTACAACTATGGACAGAAATTTATCTCTCATAGCTACAGATTAACCAATAAGATCTCATAACAGAAGACGTAAATGCAATGACTTCAAATTTACTTCTCGCCTCGGTTACTCCTTGATGTGAAGGAGCGGGAGGGGGGTTGGTTGGTTTGTGTTCCGCCCGGGTAGGTGAGTGGCTCCTTCTGTCCTCTCATGTGTCTCTTGTGGCGGTACACAAGTGAAGTGCCTCCCGTGTGTTTTCTGAGCATAGACCCATGCATTCACTTCAGTTCCTTCATTTGGTTAAGCCTACTCAGTGGCTGCAGCACCTGGATGGGGGAGTGATAAAATGGGAGGTAGCATCCCAGTAAACACAAAACGTTTTCTGACTTATTTATTTGGTAGCAGAAAGGTGACACTGTAACTTTATATAAAGTCGTCTTTTAAACATATTAAATACGTATAAAGTGTGTGTGTGTGTGTGTGTGTGTGTGTGTGTGTGTGTGCGTACTCACCGAAATGTACTCACCTAATTGTGCTTGCGGGGGTTGAGCTCTGGCTCTTTGGTCCCGCGTCTCAACCGTCAATCTACAGGTGTACAGGTGTTGATCTACACTTGTAACTGTGTATGGAGTCAGCCTCCACCACATCACTTCCTAATGCATTCCATTTGTCAACCACTCTGACACTAAAAAAGTTCTTTCTAATATCTCTGTGGCTGATTTGGGCACTCAGTTTCCACCTGTTTCCCCTAGTGCGTGTGCCCCTTGTGTTAAATAGACTGTCTTTATCTACCCTATCAATTCCCTTGAGAATCTTGAATGTGGTGATCATGTCCCCCTAACTCTTCTGTCTTCCAGCGAAGTGAGGTTTAATTCCCGTAGTCTTTCCTCGTAGCTCATACCTCTCAGCTTGGGTGGCAAAACTTTGAACCTTTTCCAGTTTAGTCTTATCCTTGACTAGATATGGACTCCATGCTGGGGCTGCATACTCCAGGATTGACCTGACATATGTGGTATACAAAGTTCTGAATGATTCATTACATAAGTTTCTGAATGCCGTTCTTATGTTGGCCAGCCAGGCATATGCCGCTGATGTTATGCTCTTGATATGGGCTGCAGGAAACAGGTCTGGCGTGATATCAATCCCCAAGTCTCTTTCTTTTTCTGACTCTTGAAGAATTTCATCTCCCAGAATATATATATAATATATATTTATAATATATAGAAGGGAGTATATATATATATATATATATATATATATATATATATATATATATA
Organism: Procambarus clarkii; assembly: GCF_040958095.1. Classification (NCBI taxonomy): domain Eukaryota; kingdom Metazoa; phylum Arthropoda; class Malacostraca; order Decapoda; family Cambaridae; genus Procambarus; species Procambarus clarkii. The sequence goes on along the minus strand of NC_091203.1, from coordinate 16,706,288 downwards.
TATATATATATATATATATATATATATATATATATATATATATATATGTATATATATATATATATATAATATATATATATATATTTTT
>NC_091203.1:16678700-16701200 GCF_040958095.1 Procambarus clarkii | reverse complement strand
ATCAGTTCTACCAGAAGCCTCAGTCGTTAAACCTACCGACAGCACACTACTCGGAGCACCTCTGGGCCACAATGCTATTGCTGCGGTCCTTGACGAAAAGTTTAGAGACCTAAAGAGGATGGAAGAGAGAATTGGGGACTTGGACTCCCACGATGCCCTCTACCTTCTCACAAAGTGCCTTACCTTGCCCAGGCTAACATACTTCTTAAGGTGTGCACCAACTTTTGGCAACCCACTTCTAAATCAATATGATGAGCTCCTAGCTCAGGTCAATATTCAGGAAGGCGCTCAACCTAGATTTAGATGACAGTCAGTGGGACCAAGCAACACTGCCAGTGAGATTTGGAGGGATAGGCATACGAAAGGCAACTGAGGTAGCACTTCCAGCATTCTTATCCTCATGTACAGCAGCCAACGAATTGGTAGGGCAGATCCTACCAGAGCGTATGAGAGAGACAGCGGGAACTCATGATCAAACGTTCATCGAAGCAGCCAGACAATGGGACACCATTGCACACCCTCAACCCCGACCACAAGTCCCAAAAGACCACAAGCAGGCCCACTGGGATAGCCCCATAATGGAAAAGACTGTCACAGCAATGATTGACAACGCTGATGCTGAAAACAAAGCCCGCCTCCTAGCGGTAACAGCACCCCACGCCGGGGATTTCTTATTTGCTGTGCCCAATGCAGCCCTGGGAACTCGCCTCAGTCATGACGCTCTCCGCATTGGAGTTGCCCTTCGCCTTGCCACCCCCATCCTCACCGAACATAGGTGCATCTGCGGAACTGCGATGGCAGACCAATATGGTCGTCATGGTCTGGTATGTCGTAAATCACAGGGTAAAATTGCAAGACATGAAGAAGTCAACGACATCATCAAGAGGAGCCTCGCCACAGCCCGCTGCCCGGCACAAAGAGAACCACACTTATCCAGACCTAACGACCCTCAGCAGCGCCCTGATGGGGTCACCTTGCTACCTTGGAAGGATGGTAAGCAAGTGGTATGGGACTACACGTGCGCTGCCACACTGGCCAGTACCTACCTCCACTACAGCACACGTGAAAGCGGTGGTGCTGCTTCTTTCAGGGAATCGCAGAAAATTATTAAATATAGAGGTCTAGCACACTGCTACAGCTTTGTTCCGATCGGCTCGGAGACCCTCGGTTCGTGGGGAAAATGTGCATTGAAGTTCCTGAAGGAATTGGGGGACAAATTGATCAGCGCTACAAAAGACCAGAGAGCAAAAAGTTTCTTGTTCCAGCGCCTCAGTGTTGCGATTCAGAGGGGAAATGCCTGTTGCGTCTTGGGCACTAGTCCAACTTCAGAGGAATTCGAAGAAGTGTTTGACTTGCAACAATGATCGAACCCGTCTGTGACATTCATCAATGTTTCCCAGTGTTGTGCTTTTCAAGAGATCCATAACCTTTAAGCACCTTTTTGCATTATTATTTTTGTATCAACCCATGTATATCTTGTAACCATCAAATGCATAATAAAGCACAAAAAATAAAAAAGGAAGGGGGTGGTAGGAGAAAAGCACACAGAAACTGTATTGGAGGGGATCTAAACATTCCCTCTAATGCGTTATGCGTGGTTTCCTCCGAGGCTATGGGTCCCCCTTCTTCCAGCTAGAGGTGGTACTCCCTTCTATAATTAAAAATATATATATATATATATATATATATATATATATATATATATATATATATATATATATATATATATATATATATATATATATATATTATATATATTATATATATTATATATATATATATATATAATATATATATTATATATATATATATATATATATATATATATATATATATATATATATATATATATATATATATATATATATATATATATATATATATATATATGTCGTACCTAGTAGCCAGAACACACTTCTCGGCCTACTATGCAAGGCCTGATTTGCCTAATAAGCCAAGTTTTCCTGAATTATTATATTTTCTCAATTTTTTTTCTTATGAGATGATAAAGCTACCCATTTCATTATGTATGAGGTCAATATTTTTTTAATGGAGTTAAAATTAACGTAGATATATGACCAAACCTAATTAACCAACCCTACCTAACCTAACCTATCTTTATAGGTTAGGTTAGGTAGCCGAAAAAGTTAGGTTAGGTTTGGTTAGGTAGGTTAGGTAGTCGAAAAACAATTAATTCATGAAAACTTGGCTTATTAGGCAAATCGGGCCTTGCATAGTAGGCAGAGAAGTGCGTTCTGGCTATTAGGTACGACATATATATATATATATATATATATATATATATATATATATATATATATATATATATATATATGTCGTACCTAATATATATATATATATATATATATATATATATATATATATATATATATATATATATATATATATATATATATATATATATATATATATATATATATATTAGTATATTTTGGTAGCAGTCTTTCCTGTAGACATATATTATTAAATATGACCGAAAAAGTAAGATTAATAATTCTAACACGAATTTTCTCAATCTTTCGTACATTACGCTTCACTGTTGGAGGTAAATCAAAAATCACTTCTCCAAAATTCATTTTTATTTCTAGTCTGACGCGACACGGGCGCGTTTCGTAAAACTTATTACATTTTCAAAGACTTCACAAATACACAACTGATTAGAACTTGCGTTTCCCTGATTTTATATCTACATTTGAGTGAGGTGGGAAGGGTGATGTGGCATTACATTTGAGTGAGGTGGGAAGGGTGATGTGGCATTACATTTGAGTGAGGTGGGAAGGGTGATGTGGCATTAACACAAGACAGAACACTAGGGGATATTAATAGGGTATTAAAAGTATCAACACAAGACAGAACAGAAACAATGGGTATTGAATAGAAGTGTTTGTAGAAAGCCTATTGGTCCATATTTCTTGATGCTTCTATATTGGAGCGGAGTCTTGAGGTGGGTAGAATATAGTTGTGCAATAATTGGCTGTTGATTGCTGGTGTTGACTTCTTGATGTGTAGTGCCTCGCAAACGTCAAGCCGCCTGCTATCGCTGTATCTATCGATGATTTCTGTGTTGTTTACTAGGATTTCTATTCTTGATAATCCTTGTTTCAGTGCTGAGGTGATGTTGGTCTGTGAGGATGTCAAGGTGTTGTTCAATGCGGGTACGGATACTATGGTCGATGTTGCTATTTCTCCACTCGTTTGTAGCATGAAGTAGTTGCGTTTTGTTGTCTTTGATTTCATTCCTAGTAAGAATCCTAGTAAACAACACAGAAATCATCGATAGATACAGCGATAGCAGGCGGCTTGACGTTTGCGAGGCACTACACATCAAGAAGTCATCACCAGCAATCAACAGCCAATTATTGCACAACTATATTCTACCCACCTCAAGACTCCGCTCCAATATAGAAGCATCAAGAAATATGGACCAATAGGCTTTCTACAAACACTTCTATTCAATACCCATTGTTTCTGTTCTGTCTTGTGTTGATACTTTTAATACCCTATTAATATCCCCTAGTGTTCTGTCTTGTGTTGATGCCACATCACCCTTCCCACCTCACTCAAATGTAATGCCACATCACCCTTCCCACCTCACTCAAATGTAATGCCACATCACCCTTCCCACCTCACTCAAATGTAGATATAAAATCAGGGAAACGCAAGTTCTAATCAGTTGTGTATTTGTGAAGTCTTTGAAAATGTAATAAGTTTTACGAAACGCGCCCGTGTCGCGTCAGACTAGAAATAAAAATGAATTTTGGAGAAGTGATTTTTGATTTACCTCCAACAGTGAAGCGTAATGTACGAAAGATTGAGAAAATTCGTGTTAGAATTATTAATCTTACTTTTTCGGTCATATTTAATAATATATATATATATATATATATATATATATATATATATATATATATATATATATATATATATATATATATATATATATATATATATATATGTCGTACCTAGTAGCCAGAACGTCGTACTCGGCCTACTATGCAAGGCCCGATTTGCCTAATAAGCCAAGTTTTCCTGAATTAATATATTTTCTCTAACTTTTTTCTTATGAAATGATAAAGCTACCCATTTCATTATGTATGAGGTCAAATTTTTGTTATTGGAGTTAAAATTAACGTAGATATATGACCGAACCTAACCAACCCTACCTAACCTAACCTAACCTATCTGTATAGGTTAGGTTAGGTTAGGTAGCCTAAAAAGTTAGGTTAGGTTAGGTAGGTTAGGTAGTCGAAAAACAATTAATTCATGAAAACTTGGCTTATTAGGCAAATCGGGCCTTGCATAGTAGGCTGAGAAGTGCGTTCTGGCTATTAGGTACGACATATATATATATATATATATATATATATATATATATATATATATATATATATATATATATATATATATATATATATATATATATATATATATATATATGTATATATATATATATATATATATATATATATATATATATATATATATATATATATATATATATATATATATATATATATATATATGTCGTACCTAGTAGCCAGAACGTACTTCTCAGCCTACTATGCAAGGCCCGATTTGCCTAATAAGCCAAGTTTTCATGAACTAATGCTTTTTCGACTACCTAACCTACCTAACCTAACCTAACCTAACATTTTCAGCCAAGTTTTCCTGAATTAATATATTTTCTCTAATTTTTTTCTTGTGAAATGATAAAGCTTCCCATTTCATGATGTATGAGGTCAATTTTTTTTTATTGGAGGTAAAATTAACGTAGATAAATGACCGAACCTAACCAGCCCTACCTAACCTAACCTAACCTATCTTTATAGGTTAGGTTAGGTTAGGTAGCCGAAAAAGTTAGGTTAGGTTAGGTTAGGTAGGTTAGGTAGTCGAAAAACAATTCATGAAAACATGGCTTATTAGGCAAATCGGGCCTTGCATATGTTACGGTGCCCTCTCCTATTTCTTTCGTTTGCCGGCTTAAAGAGTCATATCAGTTCTCCCTACTGATTCTCTGAGGTTCAGGGAGTCTAATGATATATGTGGCGACCAGACCGACTGCCAGTAAAGGGAAGGAAGTTACATTATAAGTTGTAAATAAAGGGAAATTGGCGCCCTGTTATAAAATAAAATAGTATCCCCTAATGCGGATATGACCTTTTGGAAGGGACACTAGCCGATCGCGGATTATCCGACTTAGGTCGCGGGCGACCAATCAGGGCCCGCCATGACGTCACCGAGTGCCCCGGGCGGCGCCAACGTCAGAAGTGACCCGACCTTGGAAGCGACAGGACGCACCTCGGTCTGCTCTCCAGGATTAGAGGCTCTACAAGCCTTTCTTAGTGGATTAGTGCTGGCTATTGCAGCCCATCGGATATATTGGAGACCCTGCGCTTCTGGGAAGCAAAAGGAACCAAGTTTTTTGAGCGAAAGAGGGCCAAACTTGGAAAATATTCGGCGACGACGCAGGGCGGCGACGCTGGACGTTGAGGGTCAGAAAAGGTGTGGCGGGCAAGCCTAGCTGTGACCGGGTCACATCCACTGAGGGTCTTGGAAGGACGACACCGTGCCTAGGACAAGGAGCAACGCCTTGTGGAAGGGGCGAGTGTGGGAAAAATAGTGATTAGCTCAGCGCCCATCGATGAACCAGTATTAGGGCAGCTGAATCTCAGGGATTGGAACGCCGACGACGCGAAGGCTCCACGACACCTGAGGACCTGTGGGACGTTCCTGGATCGTCGAAGATCGACTCAGGAAGCGTGGGAACCTCACACCATCGAGGGACAGGCGTCGTGAGCCAGGAATGTAAGGTAGATCATTTTCCCTCCCATTACCCCTTGTGTGAGTAGGCTAGTTAGGCCACAATAGTTACTTATGTATGTGGCAGCAGGACTTTAATGCTTTAGTAGTATACTAGGCTGCAAGGCAGCTTGTGTCCAGGACTGTCAGAGGAGACAGTGTGTATGGATGGCAGGACAGTGAAGGAGAGGCGCCGACGTGGTGAAGAGGCCCTCCTGTGTGAGAGTGTGGGACTCCTGTCTTTCTGCCCGGTTGAAGGAGTGTTGGAGGTCGTGGAAGAAGAGGCTGACGATCTCCAGACTTAGTATCCATATTTCCATATTCATGTATTACTTGTGATTGTGTGTGTGTTCATGTAATTTGCATCAGTAAATTCGCACATTTTATCACTGTGTTTAAGTGTGCCTCCATTTATGATATTTCTCTATGAGCATACACGAAGGTTATCATAGTACCACCTAGGGAACACTACGTTCCCTATAGCAGTTCTAATTGCCTGGAGAGTGGTAGAGACAGGACAGACTTACATAAAAGTGTACCCTTAGCCATCCGATCAGTATCGGTGTCTGAATGGGGGCAACTATTAACGTAGTGGCTAGAGAGAGGTAAAGCCACACAGACCTTCCTGGGAGAGTACCCTGGGCCAACAGTCTAGTAGCAGATCTATGGGAGTAGCAATCTTCTGGCTACAAACAATATATAATACACCCACTGAACTGCATTGCTGGGGTGCAGATATAATAACCCAGCTGGCGACCTTGCTAAGAAGAAGATAGAGAAGACAGGCGGGAAAGGAGTTCCTGCAACCTTTTTGTCTGGCAGGCAAGACTCAGGGAGGTTATGGTTATAAGGTAAGCCTGAGTCTTCCTTCACTCCCCCACGGGTCTAGGCCGGAACTGTTAACAGCAGTTTCCCCGTGTTTGACTGAAGGGCTTCCAGGGTGAATCAGTGGCACCCCTTTTGTGGTGGAAGCAAAGACCTGCAGAGGTGGGCATTGTTGGTCCTCTCCTGAGTGACCAAGGAGATTCCGGTGAATCTCGGAAGTCGGACGGGCTGAGTATTTGGGCCTTTTGAGCCCCTAGCAGCCGAGTGCTAGCAGAGCCCCGGCCCGGACCACCAACCCCCCACGTGACACATAGTAGGCTGACAAGTGCGTTCTGGCTACTAGGTACGCCATATATATATATATATATATATATATATATATATATATATATATATATATATATATATATATATATATATATATATATATATATATATATATATAACTGAAAACTCACACCCCAGACGTGACTCGAACCCATACTGCCAGGAGCAACGCAACTGGTATGTACAGGGACGCCTTAATCCGCTTGACCATCACGACCGGACATAAGGAAGTGATAGCCGAAGCTATTTGAACCACTTCCCTGCCGGCACTCGGATGGTAATCTTGGGCATAGCATTTTATCAAATCACCTCATTCTTTGGGGCACACGTGAGGAACACAAATGCAAACAAGCCTAAATGGTCCCCAGGACTATATACAACTGAAAACTCACACCCCAGAGGTGACTCGAACCCATACTGCCAGGAGCAAAGCAACTGGTATGTACAGGGGTTCGAGTCACTTCTGGGGTGTGAGTTTTCAGTTGTATATAGTCCTGGGGACCATTCAGGCTTGTTTGCATATATATATATATATATATATATATATATATGTCGTACCTAGTAGCCAGAACGCACTTCTCAGCCTACTATGCAAGGCCCGATTTGCCTAATAAGCCAAGTTTTCTTGAAGTAATATATTTTCTCTAATTTTTTTCTTATGAAATGATAAAGATACCCATTTCATTATGTTTGATCTCAATTTTTTTTTATTGGAGTTAAAATTAACGTAGATATATAACCGAACCTAACCAACCCTACCTAACCTAAGCTAACCTATCTTTATAGGTTAGGTTAGGGTAGGTAGCCGAAAAAGTTAGGTTAGGTTAGGTTAGGTAGGTTAGGTAGTCGAAAAACAATTAATTCATGAAAACTTGGCTTATTAGGCAAATTGGGCCTTGCATAGTAGGCTGAGAAGTGCGTTCTGGCTACTAGGTACGACATATATATATATATATATATATATATATATATATATATATATATATATATATATATATATATATATATATATATATATATATATATTAGTATATTTTGGTAGCAGTCTTTCCTGTAGACATATATTATTAAATATGACCGAAAAAGTAAGATTAATAATTCTAACACGAATTTTCTCAATCTTTCGTACATTACGCTTCACTGTTGGAGGTAAATCAAAAATCAATTCTCCAAAATTCATTTTTATTTCTAGTCTGACGCGACACGGGCGCATTTCGTAAAACTTAGTACATTTTCAAAGACTTTAGTTCACAAATACACAACTGATTAGAACTTACGTATCTCCGATTTTATATCTACATTTGAGTGAGGTGGGAGGGGTGATGTGGCATTAACACAAGACAGAACAAGAGGGGATATTAATAGGGTATTAAAAGTATCAACACAAGACAGAACACAAACAATGGGTATTGAATAGAAGTGTTTGTAGAAAGCCTATTGGTCCATATTTTTTGATGCTTCTATATTGGAGCGGAGTCTTGAGGTGGGTAGAATATAGTTGTGCAATAATTGGCTGTTGATTGCTGGTGTTGACTTCTTGATGTGTAGTGCCTCGCAAACGTCAAGCCGCCTGCTATCGCTGTATCTATCGATGATTTCTGTGTTGTTTACTAGGATTTCTCTGGCGATGGTTTGGTTGTGGGAAGAGATTATATGTTCCTTAATGGAGCCCTGTTGCTTATGCATCGTTAAACGCCTAGAAAGAGATGTTGTTGTCTTGCCTATATACTGGATTTTTTGGAGCTTACAGTCCCCAAGTGGGCATTTGAAGGCATAGACGACGTTAGTCTCTTTTAAAGCGTTCTGTTTTGTGTCTGGAGAGTTTCTCATGAGAAGGCTGGCCGTTTTTCTGGTTTTATAGTAAATCGTCAGTTGTATCCTCTGATTTTTGTCTGTAGGGATAACGTTTCTACTAACAATATCTTTCAGGACCCTTTCCTCTGTTTTATGAGCTGTGGAAAAGAAATTCCTGTAAAATAGTCTAACAGGGGGTATAGGTGTTGTGTTAGTTGTCTCTTCAGAGGTTGCATGGCTTTTCACTTTCCTTCTTATGATGTCTTCGATGAAACCATTGGAGAAGCCGTTATTGACTAGGACCTGCCTTACCCTACAGAGTTCTTCGTCGACTTGCTTCCATTCTGAGCTGTGGCTGAGAGCACGGTCGACATATGCGTTAACAACACTCCTCTTGTACCTGTCAGGGCAGTCGCTGTTGGCATTTAGGCACATTCCTATGTTTGTTTCCTTAGTGTAGACTGCGGTGTGGAAACCTCCGCCCATTTCCATGACTGTTACATCTAGAAAGGGCAGCTTCCCATCCTTTTCCATCTCGTAAGTGAAACGCAGCACGGAACTCTGCTCAAATGCCTCCTTCAGCTCCTGCAGATGTCTGACATCAGGTACCTGTGTAAAAATGTCGTCAACATACCTGCAGTATATGGCCAGTTTCAAGTTCATGTCGACTAAGACTTTTTGCTCGATGGTACCCATGTAGAAGTTTGCAAACAGGACACCTAGGGGAGAACCCATGGCGACCCCATCTACTTGCTTATACATGTGCCCATCCGGGCTCAAGAAGGGTGCCTCTTTAGTACAAGCTTGGAGTAGTTTCCTCAGAATATTTTCTGGCATGTCAAGAGGAGTACAGGCTGGATCACGATACACTCTGTCGGCTATCATTCCGATTGTCTCGTCCACAGGTACGTTGGTAAACAGCGATTCTACGTCCAACGAGGCTCTTATCCCTGTGGCCCGTGTGCCCCGCAGTAAGTCAACAAATTCCTTTGGAGACTTCAGGCTGAAGGCGCAAGGAACATAAGGAGTCAGCAGGCCGTTGAGTCGCTTCGCCAGTCTGTACGTGGGTGTGGGTATCTGGCTAATGATTGGCCGAAGTGGGTTTCCAGGCTTGTGCGTCTTGACATTTCCATACGCATATCCAGGTTTATATTCCCCAATGATCTTTGGCAGGTGGAGTCCGGATTTCTTGGCGTTCACAGTTTCGATCAGTTTGTTGACCTTTGCTTTTAATTCGGCTGTAGTGTCCTTCGTTACCCTTTGGAACTTAGTTTGGTCAGAGAGTATGATGTTCATTTTCGCCAGATATTCGTCTTTTTTAAGAATGACATATATTGGCGACTTGTCACCTCTCCTGACAACTATCTCCTTGTTCTCACGAAGGCTTTTAGCTGCCGCTTTAAGCTCGGGGGACAGTATGGTGCTTCTGTAGTTGCCTCGATTCTTTCCTCCTTCTGCAATAAGTTCTGCTTGTAAGGTATCTTTGGTAGTGACCTTCTTTTGTCTCGAGGTCGAATATGTCGTCCAACAGAATTTCCAGCTCTACTTTCCGGGCCATCTCACTCGGTCTGGACATAACATGACAGTTTATGCCCAGATTTAGGAGAGTGACTTGGTCCTCAGTGAGGTTAATTCCTGCAAGGTTCAGGAAGCCATCTCTTGGTCGTGGAATTGCCATAGGTCCTCCATATAATGTTGTTAGTTTCTTGATAATCCTTGTTTCAGTGCTGAGGTGATGTTGGTCTGTGAGGATGTCGAGGTGTTGTTCAATGCGGGTACGGATACTATGGTCGATGTTGCTATTTCTCCACTCGTTTGTAGCATGAAGTAGTTGCGTTTTGTTGTCTTTGATTTCATTCTCTGCCTTGTATATCTGATCACGAATCAGATCCTGGCGATATTTTATCGTGAAGGCTTGATTCCTTGCTGCTGGGTCGTGCGCTTTAATATTAGTATATTTTGGTAGCAGTCTTTCCTGTAGACATATATTATTAAATATGACAGAACGCTTTAAAAGAGACTAACGTCGTCTATGCCTTCAAATGCCCATTTGGGGACTGTAAGCTCCAAAAAACCCAGTATATAGGCAAGACAACAACATCTCTTTCTAGGCGTTTAACGATGCATAAGCAACAGGGCTCCATTAAGGAACATATAATCTCTTCCCACAACCAAACCATCGCCAGAGAAATCCTAGTAAACAACACAGAAATCATCGATAGATACAGCGATAGCAGGCGGCTTGATGTTTGCGAGGCACTACACATCAAGAAGTCAACACCAGCAATCAACAGCCAATTATTGCACAACTATATTCTACCCACCTCAAGACTCCGCTCCAATATAGAAGCATCAAAAAATATGGACCAATAGGCTTTCTACAAACACTTCTATTCAATACCCATTGTTTGTGTTCTGTCTTGTGTTGATACTTTTAATACCCTATTAATATCCTCTCTTGTTCTGTCTTGTGTTAATGCCACATCACCCCTCCCACCTCACTCAAATGTAGATATAAAATCGGAGATACGTAAGTTCTAATCAGTTGTGTATTTGTGAACTAAAGTCTTTGAAAATGTAATAAGTTTTACGAAACGCGCCCGTGTCGCGTCAGACTAGAAATAAAAATGAATTTTGGAGAATTGATTTTTGATTTACCTCCAACAGTGAAGCGTAATGTACGAAAGATTGAGAAAATTCGTGTTAGAATTATTAATCTTACTTTTTCGGTCATATTTAATAATATATGTCTACAGGAAAGACTGCTACCAAAATATACTAATATTAAAGCGCACGACCCAGCAGCAAGGAATCAAGCCTTCACGATAAAATATCGCCAGGATCTGATTCGTGATCAGATATACAAGGCAGAGAATGAAATCAAAGACAACAAAACGCAACTACTTCATGCTACAAACGAGTGGAGAAATAGCAACATCGACCATAGTATCCGTACCCGCATTGAACAACACCTCGACATCCTCACAGACCAACATCACCTCAGCACTGAAACAAGGATTATCAAGAAACTAACAACATTATATGGAGGACCTATGGCAATTCCACGACCAAGAGATGGCTTCCTGAACCTTGCAGGAATTAACCTCACTGAGGACCAAGTCACTCTCCTAAATCTGGGCATAAACTGTCATGTTATGTCCAGACCGAGTGAGATGGCCCGGAAAGTAGAGCTGGAAATTCTGTTGGACGACATATTCGACCTCGAGACACAAAAGAAGGTCACTACCAAAGATACCTTACAAGCAGAACTTATTGCAGAAGGAGGAAAGAATCGAGGCAACTACAGAAGCACCATACTGTCCCCCGAGCTTAAAGCGGCAGCTAAAAGCCTTCGTGAGAACAAGGAGATAGTTGTCAGGAGAGGTGACAAGTCGCCAATATCTGTCATTCTTAAAAAAGACGAATATCTGGCGAAAATGAACATCATACTCTCTGACCAAACTAAGTTCCAAAGGGTAACGAAGGACACTACAGCCGAATTAAAAGCAAAGGTCAACAAACTGATCGAAACTGTGAACGCCAAGAAATCCGGACTCCACCTGCCAAAGATCATTGGGGAATATAAACCTGGATATGCGTATGGAAATGTCAAGACGCACAAGCCTGGAAACCCACTTCGGCCAATCATTAGCCAGATACCCACACCCACGTACAGACTGGCGAAGCGACTCAACGGCCTGCTGACTCCTTATGTTCCTTGCGCCTTCAGCCTGAAGTCTCCAAAGGAATTTGTTGACTTACTGCGGGGCACACGGGCCACAGGGATAAGAGCCTCGTTGGACGTAGAATCGCTGTTTACCAACGTACCTGTGGACGAGACAATCGGAATGATAGCCGACAGAGTGTATCGTGATCCAGCCTGTACTCCTCTTGACATGCCAGAAAATATTCTGAGGAAACTACTCCAAGCTTGTACTAAAGAGGCACCCTTCTTGAGCCCGGATGGGCACATGTATAAGCAAGTAGATGGGGTCGCCATGGGTTCTCCCCTAGGTGTCCTGTTTGCAAACTTCTACATGGGTACCATCGAGCAAAAAGTCTTAGTCGACATGAACTTGAAACCGGCCATATACTGCAGGTATGTTGACGACATGTTTACACAGGTACCTGATGTCAGACATCTGCAGGAGCTGAAGGAGGCATTTGAGCAGAGTTCCGTGCTGCGTTTCACTTACGAGATGGAAAAGGATGGGAAGCTGCCCTTTCTAGATGTAACAGTCATGGAAAAGGGCGGAGGTTTCCACACTGCAGTCTACACTAAGGAAACAAACATAGGAATGTGCCTAAATGCCAACAGCGACTGCCCTGACAGGTACAAGAGGAGTGTTGTTAACGCATATGTCGACCGTGCTCTCAGCCACAGCTCAGAATGGAAGCAAGTCGACGAAGAACTCTGTAGGGTAAGGCAGGTCCTAGTCAATAACGGCTTCTCCAATGGTTTCATCGAAGACATCATAAGAAGGAAAGTGAAAAGCCATGCAACCTCTGAAGAGACAACTAACACAACACCTATACCCCCTATTAGACTATTTTACAGGAACTTCCTTTCCACAGCTCATAAAACAGAGGAAAGGGTCCTGAAAGATATTGTTAATAGAAACGTTATCCCTACAGACAAAAATCAGAGGATACAACTGACGATTTACTATAAAACCAGAAAAACGGCCAGCCTTCTCATGAGAAACTCTCCAGACACAAAACAGAACGCTTTAAAAGAGACTAACGTCGTCTATGCCTTCAAATGCCCACTTGGGGACTGTAAGCTCCAAAAAAACCAGTATATAGGCAAGACAACAACATCTCTTTCTAGGCGTTTAACGATGCATAAGCAACAGGGCTCCATTAAGGAACATATAATCTCTTCCCACAACCAAACCATCACCAGAGAAATCCTAGTAAACAACACAGAAATCATCGATAGATACAGCGATAGCAGGCGGCTTGACGTTTGTGAGGCACTACACATCAAGAAGTCAACACCAGCAATCAACAGCCAATTATTGCACAACTATATTCTACCCACCTCAAGACTCCGCTCCAATATAGAAGCATCAAGAAATATGGACCAATAGGCTTTCTACAAACACTTCTATTCAATACCCATTGTTTGTGTTCTGTCTTGTGTTGATACTTTTAATACCCTATTAATATCCCCTCTTGTTCTGTCTTGTGTTAATGCCACATCACCCCTCCCACCTCACTCAAATGTAGATATAAAATCGGAGATACGTAAGTTCTAATCAGTTGTGTATTTGTGAACTAAAGTCTTTGAAAATGTAATAAGTTTTACGAAACGCGCCCATGTCGCGTGAGACTAGAAATAAAAATGATTTTTGGAGAATTGATTTTTGATTTACCTCCAACAGTGAAGCGTAATGTACGAAAGATTGAGAAAATTCGTGTTAGAATTATTAATCTTACTTTTTCGGTCATATATATATATATATATATATATATATATATATATATATATATATATATATATATATATATATATATATATATATATATATATATATATATATATATATATATATATATATATATATATATATATATATTTCTCACTTCTCAGCCTACTATGCAAAGCCCGATTTGCCTAATAAGCCAAGTTTTTCTGAATTAATATATTTTCTCTAATTTTTTTCTTGTGAAATGATAAAGCTTCCCATTTCATGATGTATGAGGTCAATTTTTTTTATTGGAGGTGAAATTAACGTAAATAAATGACCGAACCTAACCAACCCTACCTAACCTAACCTAACCTATCTTTATAGGTTAGGTTAGGTTACGTAGCCGAAAAAGTTAGGTGAGGTTAGGTTAGCTAGGTTAGGTAGTCGAAAAGACATTAATTCATGAAAATTCGGTTTTTTACGCAAATCGGGCCTTGCATAGTAGGCTGAGAAGTGCGTTCTGGCTACTAGGTACGACATACATATATATATATATATATATATATATATATATATATATATATATATATATATATATATATATATTGTCGGGGTTTATCGGTTGCGTCTATATTGATGCGTCTATATTGGAGCGGAGTCTCCGCTCCAATATAGACGCATCAAAAAATATGGACCAATAGGCTTTCTACAAACACTTCTATTTAATATCCATTGTTTCGTGTTCTGTCTTGTGTTGATGAAATTAATACCCTATTAATACTCTTGTTCTGTCTTGTGTTGATGAAATTAATACCCTATTAATACCACACTTTGTTCTGTCTTGTGTTAATGCCACATCACCCCTTCCACCTCACTCAAATGTAGATATAAAATCGGAGATACGTAAGTTCTATTCAGTTGTGTATTTGTGAACTAAAGTCTTTGAAAATGTAATAAGTTTTACGAAACGCGCCCGTGTCGTGTCAGACTAGAAATAAAAATGAATTTTGGAGAATTGATTTTTGATTTACCTCCAACAGTGAAGCGTAATGTACGAAAGATTGAGAAAATTCGTGTTAGAATTATTAATCTTACTTTTTCGGTCATATTTAATAATATATATATATATATATATATATATATATATATATATATATATATATATATATGGATAAATCATAGACATCAATAATGGTAATAACATAGTTACTGGGCACATAGCCTAACTCCAAATACTGGCATATTTATATATATATACTCTCTCAATAACTGATCATATTAAAGTCTCATGAAAGACATTATCAGCACAGTAAATTCATCAATTACTCCGGGTGCCTGCACACACCAATAATAATCATGAAATATCGTGGGTACTCTATGTAGTCCCACTCTGCACCCTGCCTTACTGTGACATAGGTGAGCCTTGCTCACGACATACAAAATACTCTGGCTAAATAATATAGCTGACTAAAGGGGAATTGGGAGGGAAACTAGAATCACCTACTTCCACCTATCCTCCGGTGAGAGTTGAGTTGTAGCTCCTGGTCCAGACTCCTGCCTCGTGTAGGGAACGCCCCCACATACACACTGTCGTGTCCTCCAGGAACTCAATCAACGTCCCACCATAAGCTCGTCGTCTCCGTGCCTTTTCACTGCAGGTCCGTGCTCCTCCTCGACTTCTCGTAGGGTTGCAGTCGGTCTCCCGGCCATCAATCAACTTCTCCTCCCAGCTACGGCTGCCTGCCTACGTCTCGGCTGCAGTCGTTCGGATTCCCGATTAGTGTCTTCTTCACAGCTTCCCAGTGGATTGGCCCAGCCGCTACGTCGTCACTGTGAAGCTATCAGACGTCCCAGACGTCACTGCACAGACTTCACTTCTTCTTGCACAGTACCTGTCCTGGAGCACTTGTTGCTCAATATCCCGTCGATTCCCTCTCTGGTCCAACACATGAACGAAGGAAGACCTCACAGAGTACTTGCAGACTTCGGGTGACGCGTAAAATCCATGGGAGCGGGAAACAACTGTCAAACTGACAGGACCAATCTTCGCACGTCCAACCACCTTGACGTGTCGTGTCAGACTGATTCCCTCACGGAAGATTGGCCCAGCCACTACGTCATCACTGTGAAGCTATCAGCCGTCGCATATGTCGCTGTCTAGACTTCACTTGCACAACACCTGTTCCTGGAGCACTTGTTGCTCAATATTCTGTCAATCCCTTCTCTGGTCCAACACATGAACGAAGGAAGACCCCACAGGTGATGGCAGACCACGGGTGATGCGTAAATCCTCCGGAGACGGGGTAAACTGTCCAACTGACAGGACCCCCCAGCGCACGTCCGACCTCCTTGACGTGCTGTCTTAGACTGATGGCGCCACCGCGGCGCGATGACCGGACCCCCCCTTCCTTCGTGACGTCATATTCGCCACGGGAGGTTTTCATTGGCTCCCTGTGCCACATCGCTGTCGGTGACCAATCTGGTGTCACTGACGTCACACAGTTTTGGCGGCAAAACAGAAGAGCCAGCGCCATATTGGCTTCCTAAAGGGCCTAAACCACAGCCTAAAATACTCTTCTTTTATAAATTTCTCGGCACTTCGAGAACACTACATTCTCCCACATATACCAAACTGATGCCTGCGACATAGAGAACGCTCGGGTAAAGTGGACATGACTCTTACTGCAGGCGTGGGAGAAATATAAGGGGGGGAACACCGTCACATACCCCTCCCCTTAAAATAAGAGTCATGTCGGGTTAGTGTATACAGGACAGGGCATCTGCTACTACGTTGTCTTTTCCTTGGATGAGTTTAATTTCCAACCAGTATTCCTGCCGCCAATGCGAGACGCTCCTTACGTATCCGTCGACCGTTCCCACGGTCACTCCTGATGTCCATTGTTCCTTCAGCATGGACAGAGGACTTCGCACCTCTTGTCCATACACCAGCTGGAAAGGTGAGAAACCTAACGATCCTACCACTGCGTTACGCATGGCAAACAACGCAGGGCATACTGCTTCATCACACTCAGTTCCCTGCTGTGTGCAGAACACTCTCATCAGCATGCCGTCCTGTACGTAACAATGAGTGGCCCTCTCAGGACCAACACGTCCTCCTTTGGCCTCATGAATCAATTTGGGGAACTCTATCTGCTGCAACTCTCCAAGACGAGTGCGGTCCACCCCTAGAGAACTGGTGAGGGTCACCTGTAACTCACCATCCGGGCTGCCTTCGCCCTCCACTCGTTCTCCGGGTTCCATGAAGAGGTGATCGATTTCCAGACTGTCGGACGTCTCCTCGTCAGCCCTATCAGATCCACGCCCTCCGTGTCCGTCGCACTGCCTCGGAATCACAGCACAAACCGGGAACGCCGCCGTGGTGATTCCTTTCTCGTCCCCACAGGCGTCTAACACTCCGCCTGTCTCCTCATAGTGCTCTACGCACTCCTCGCCCTTCACGAGATTCGGGAGGACATATCCTCCACATGCGTCATTTCCCAAGATGACTTGTGCCTCCATCTTGGGCATTGATGCACAGTCCTCTACCACTAGGGTCTGGCAGCCATAATCAGAATTCAGAGTCACCTGGTGTAGGGGCATCCTCACTGGGCCTCCCACAGTGGTCACACTTGCCACCCCCACACTGGTACTCTCGTAACCCTCGGGGAACAGGGTTTCGCTCACCAGGGTAAAATCTGCCCCAGTGTCTCTTAATATCTTCACCGGGATGGGGTCTGCGTCCCCCATCCTTACGGTTCCCTCACACACGAATGGGTGAACTCTTTTCTCCCCACTCAGTACGGGTTCATCCCGCACCCTCTCGGCCATCTGGTCCTCTACCCTCACGAAAGCCACGTTCCCCCGCTGCTCAGGGTGTCTGCATTCCCGCGCGACGTGTCCGAATATTCCGCAGTTGTAGCAGCGGATCCTTCTTCTTCTGTGGATCTTCCTCGCGCCATTCATCGACTCCTCCATTTCGGCAACAACTCTTGAGCTCTCAGCTTGGGACTTCTCTACCGGCTCCACAGCACTCTTTGAGCCTCTCCTGTCTCTACTCGAGAGGTGGGACTCAGGAGAACTCGCTCCCGTCCTCCATCCGTCCGTCCTTCTATATCTTCTACCAAATCCGGAGTGTACGGTCAGTCGGTGCCGTCCCTCTCGGTGTGGTCGCAGAGCTTCTTCCAGAATGTCAGCTCTGTCGGCCGCGGCTCTCAGGTCCTTTATGTCCGCCTCCTTTACTCTAACCCTGATCTCAGGAGAGAGCACGGACATAAACTTCTCCATGACCATTAGCCTCTTGACCTCTTCAGCTGACTTCGCTCCTTCAGACTCCAGCCACTTCAGGAACTTCCTCTCCATGTCCCTTGCCATCTCCGCATAAGATTTTCCTGGCGAACGGGTACATTCCCTGAATCTCTTCCTGTAACATTCCGGTGTGAGCTTGAAAGAATGGAGCACAGCTCTTTTTACAGCATCGTAGTTGGTGCATTCTTGGAGGTCGAGCATATTGTTGGCTTCACGAGCTTCACCGGTGAGCCTACCCTGAACCAGCTCCGCCCACTCTTCCCACGGCCACCTCTTCAAAGTAGCAACCCTTTCGAAGTGGTCGAAGAAACCTTCAGCTTCGTTTGGTACAAAGACCGGCAAATCTCGCTCCCTCACTCGGCGGTCTTCCTGCTGCGGCGGAGCAGGTGCACCTAGCCCTAGCTCAGCTCGCTTCAGCTCCACCTCCTTCTTAGCTTCTGTCTCCTGCCGTCTCAGCCTAGCTTCTCGCTCGCGCTCCTCTCGGCACAGCTGTGCTTCTCGCTCTTGTTCTTCCCTGCACAGCTGTGCTTCTCGCTCTTCTTTGCGCTGCTGTGCCTCTGCTTCTCGCTCTTCTTTGCGCTGCTGTGCCTCTCGCTCTTCTTTGCGCAGCAGTGCCTCTCGCTCTTCTTTGCGCAACTGTGCTTCTGCTTCTCGCTCTTCCCGCTTCAACTGCACTTCCAGCTGCAGCTTCAATATTTCCAGCTTAACGCTGCGCCTGCTGCCGCTGGATCCCCTGCTGCTTCCACCAATGTTCAGGTGTTCTCCCATACCGGCAGGTGTTTGTGGCCGTTCCTCCCCCAAAGCTTCATCTCGTGCTCTGAGCTGTGCCATGATCTCCAGTCTTCTCTCTCCCATTTTGGAAGATCTCAGCTTTATCCCAAAATGGTCTGCTATTGACTGTAACTGTGCCTTGGTGCACTCCTCTAGCACCTGCTCATCTCTAGTGTCAATGAACCTTGTTACTTTATCATCCTCCATCTTGTGCTATGAGTGATAACCTGTACCTGATACCTAATACCACTGCCAAGTACCACAACTGCAACCTTTATCTTGATCGTTATCCAGGCGAGGTCGCCAATGTCGGGGTTTATCGGTGAGCAACAGTATAAGTACTTAATCCTGGCAAGGTCGGCAATGTCGGGGTTCACCTCATTAAGAGAGGGGCGAGTAACAGTATACTCAAGGTCACTCACCGTAGCCCTGCGGGTCTTCACTCTAATCCTCGCGGCGCCACTGTACGCCAGGAGAGTATCCCAGTCAATTCCAACCGGCCTCTGATCGAGAATGAGTGGGAACACAGCTCGTACTCTCTACAGCTTGTGTGCCCGCCCCGGCACAGGGCTCTACTACTAACCACAAGGTCGCCAACTGTTGTTTCCGGTGTCCAGTAACAAGTCAGTGGTTTTGTTGAATTGTGGTAACAGTGGGAAGATCACACTCAATATGTCTGATATCAGGCAGGTATTTACTTCTATCACTATCTGCTTTCAGGTATTATATAGCCACAAGAAATATGGAGGGAATGATATAAACACCAATGTACTTTGTATTTTACTTAAAACTCATTCAAAGACATCACAAGATTATATCAATAAGCAAACAGCTGTTTCAGGCGGAAGTCGCTCGTTCCCACATATAATCATGAACTCGCCAAGCCGGCAATGCTCCCCCTCACGTCAATGTCAAAATCAGCTGAGCGACTCCCACCGCGTGAATGTTCGTGTATTTGTTTGCTTGTGGCGTAACGCGCCTGTTTCTTTAAGTTCTCAAAGATCACTAGAAGTTCGAACACACAATATTTGCGACAATAGCACGTAAATACTTCGCTGCACTGATCTTGAGCTCAATCAAACATTTCTATATAAATGGACACAATAACTCACTATCATGGTGTTCTCAGTAATTCCTTTCGTGGGCGATAACACAATTAATCACTGCACACATGAATAATTATTCAATACACAAGCATAGACTTATATATATATATATATATATATATATATATATATATATATATATATATATATATATATATATATATATATATATATATGGATGAATCATAGACATCAATAATGGTAATAACATAGTTACTGGGCACATAGCCTAACTCCAAATACTGGCATATTTATATATATATACTCTCTCAATAACTGATCATATTAAAGTCTCATGAAAGACATTATCAACACAGTAAATTCATCAATTACTCCGGGTGCCTGCACACACCAATAATAATCATGAAATATCGTGAGTACTCTATGTAGTCCCACTCTGCACCCTGGTGCCTTACTGTGACATAGGTGAGCCTTGCTCACGACATACAAAATACTCTGGCTAAATAATATAGCTGACTAAAGGGGAATTGGGAGGGAAACTAGAATCACCTACTTCCACCTATCCTCCGGTGAGAGTTGAGTTGTAGCTCCTGGTCCAGGCTCCTGCCTCGTGTAGGGAACGCCCCCACACACACACTGTCGTGTCCTCCAAGAACTCAATCAATGTCCCACCATAAACGCGTCGTCTCCGTGCCTTTTCACTGCAGGTCCGTGCTCCTCCTCGATTTCTCGTAGGGTTGGAGTTGGTCTCCCGGCCATCAACTTCTACTCCCAGCTACGGCTGCCTGCCTACGTCTTGGCTGCAGTCGTTCGGATTCCCGATTAGTGTCTTCTTCACAGCTTCCCAGTGAATTGGCCCAGCCGCTACGTCGTCACTGTGAAGCTATCAGACGTCCCAGCACAGACTTCACTTCTTCTTGCACAGTACCTGTCCTGGAGCACTTGTTGCTCAATATCCCGTCGATTCCCTCTCTGGTCCAACACATGAACGAAGGAAGACCTCACAGAGTACTTGTAGACTTCGGGTGACGCGTAAAATCCACGGGAGCGGGAAACAACTGTCAAACTGACAGGACCAATCTTCGCACGTCCAACCTCCTTGACGTGTCGTGTCAGACTGATTCCCTCATGGAAGATTAGCCCAGCCACTACGTCATCACTGTGAAGCTATCAGCCGTCACATACGTCGCTGCCTAGACTTCACCTGCACAACACCTGTTCCTGGAGCACTTGTTGCTCAATATTCTGTCAATCCCTTCTCTTTTCCAACACATGAACGAAGGAAGACCCCACAGGTGATGGCAGACCACGGGTGATGCGTAAATCCTCCGGAGACGGGGTAAACTGTCCAACTGACAGGACCCCCCAGCGCACGTCCGACCTCCTAGACGTGCTGTCATTAGACTGACGGCGCCACCACGGCGCGATGACCGGACCCCCCTTCCTTCGTGACATCATATTCGCCACGGGAGGTTTTCATTGGCTCCCTGTGCCACATCGCTGTCGGTGACCAATCTGGTTTCACTGACGTCACACAGTTTTGGCGGCAAAATAGAAGAGCCAGCGCCATATTGGCTTCCTAAAGGGCCTAAACCACAGCCCAAAATACTCTTCTTTTAGCCGAAAATAGGTAGCCGAAAAAGTTAGGTTAGGTTAGGTTAGGTAGGTTAGGTTGTCAAAAAAACATTAATTCATGAGAACTTGGCTTATTAGGCAAATCGGGCCTTGCATAGTAGGCTGAGAAGTGCGTTCTGGCTACTAGGTACGACATATATATATATATATATATATATATATATATATATATATATATATATATATATATATATATATATATATATATATATATATATGTCGTACCTAGTAGCCAGAACGCACTTCTCAGCCTACTATGCAAGGCCCGATATATATATATATATATATATATATATATATATATATATATATATATATATATATATATATATAATATATATATATATATATTATAAATATATATATATATATATATATATATATATATATATATATATATATATATATTATAAATATATATATATATTATAAATATATATATATATATATATGTCGTACCTAGTAGCCAGAACTCACTTTTTGGCCTACTATTCAAGGCCCGATTTGCCTAATAAGCCAAGTTTTCCTGAATTAATATATTT
>NC_091203.1:16601200-16673700 GCF_040958095.1 Procambarus clarkii | reverse complement strand
TAAAATCAACTAGTATTGTAAGATCTGTTCACTTGAGAATGAACCATGGAGGTTCGAAACGTCGTGCAAAATTATACAAATAAGTGTAATACACTCTATAGTAAATCACTTCTTTTCTTCACCTTAAAAGTACGAAAATGAGTTTTGGAGAACTCCTATTTCAATTAAGCCCTGATGCTAAGAAAATAGTTAGAGGGATAGAAGCCCTAAACCAGAAAATAATAAATACAGAATATGCGGTCATATTCAATGAAATATATATATATATATATATATATATATATATATATATATATATATATATATATATACATATATATATATATATATATATATATATATATATATATATATATATATACATATATATATATATATATATATATATATATATATATATATATATATATATGTATATATATATATATATATATATATATATATATATATATATATATATATATATATATATATATAACTGAAAACTCACACCCCAGAAGTGACTCGAACCCATACTCCCAGAAGCAACGCATCTGGTATGTACAAGACGCCTTAATCCACTTGACCATCACGACCGGACATAATGAGGTGATAGCCGAGGCTATATGAACCACCCCACCGCCGGCACTCGGATAGTTATCTTGGGCATAGCATTTTACCAAATCACCTCATTCTTTGGGGCACACGTGAGGAACACAAATGCGAACAAGCCTGAATGGTCCCCAGGACATATGCAACTGAAAACTCACACCCCAGAAGTGACTCGAACCCATACTCCCAGAAGCAACGCATCTGGTATGTACAAGACGCCTTAATCCACTTGACCATCACGACCGGACATAATGAGGTGATAGCCGAGGCTATATGAACCACCCCACCGCCGGCACTCGGATAGTTATCTTGGGCATAGCATTTTACCAAATCACCTCATTCTTTGGGGCGCACGTGAGGAACACAAATGCGAACAAGCCTGAATGGTCCCCAGGACATATGCAACTGAAAACTCACACCCCAGAAGTGACTCGAACCCATACTCCCAGAAGCAACGCATCTGGTATGTACAAGACGCCTTAATCCACTTGACCATCACGACCGGACATAATGAGGTGATAGCCGAGGCTATATGAACCACCCCACCGCCGGCACTCGGATAGTTATCTTGGGCATAGCATTTTACCAAATCACCTCATTCTTTGGGGCACACGTGAGGAACACAAATGCGAACAAGCCTGAATGGTCCCCAGGACATATGCAACTGAAAACTCACACCCCAGAAGTGACTCGAACCCATACTCCCAGAAGCAACGCATCTGGTATGTACAAGACGCCTTAATCCACTTGACCATCACGACCGGACATAATGAGGTGATAGCCGAGGCTATATGAACCACCCCACCGCCGGCACTCGGATAGTTATCTTGGGCATAGCATTTTACCAAATCACCTCATTCTTTGGGGCACACGTGAGGAACACAAATGCGAACAAGCCTGAATGGTCCCCAGGACATATGCAACTGAAAACTCACACCCCAGAAGTGACTCGAACCCATACTCCCAGAAGCAACGCATCTGGTATGTACAAGACGCCTTAATCCACTTGACCATCACGACCGGACATAATGAGGTGATAGCCGAGGCTATATGAACCACCCCACCGCCGGCACTCGGATAGTTATCTTGGGCATAGCATTTTACCAAATCACCTCATTCTTTGGGGCACACGTGAGGAACACAAATGCGAACAAGCCTGAATGGTCCCCAGGACATATGCAACTGAAAACTCACACCCCAGAAGTGACTCGAACCCATACTCCCAGAAGCAACGCATCTGGTATGTACAAGACGCCTTAATCCACTTGACCATCACGACCGGACATAATGAGGTGATAGCCGAGGCTATATGAACCACCCCACCGCCGGCACTCGGATAGTTATCTTGGGCATAGCATTTTACCAAATCACCTCATTCTTTGGGGCACACGTGAGGAACACAAATGCGAACAAGCCTGAATGGTCCCCAGGACATATGCAACTGAAAACTCACACCCCAGAAGTGACTCGAACCCATACTCCCAGAAGCAACGCATCTGGTATGTACAAGACGCCTTAATCCACTTGACCATCACGACCGGACATAATGAGGTGATAGCCGAGACTATATGAACCACCCCACCGCCGGCACTCGGATAGTTATCTTGGGCATAGCATTTTACCAAATCACCTCATTCTTTGGGGCACACGTGAGGAACACAAATGCGAACAAGCCTGAATGGTCCCCAGGACATATGCAACTGAAAACTCACACCCCAGAAGTGACTCGAACCCATACTCCCAGAAGCAACGCATCTGGTATGTACAAGACGCCTTAATCCACTTGACCATCACGACCGGACATAATGAGGTGATAGCCGAGGCTATATGAACCACCCCACCGCCGGCACTCGGATAGTTATCTTGGGCATAGCATTTTACCAAATCACCTCATTCTTTGGGGCACACGTGAGGAACACAAATGCGAACAAGCCTGAATGGTCCCCAGGACATATGCAACTGAAAACTCACACCCCAGAAGTGACTCGAACCCATACTCCCAGAAGCAACGCATCTGGTATGTACAAGACGCCTTAATCCACTTGACCATCACGACCGGACATAATGAGGTGATAGCCGAGGCTATATGAACCACCCCACCGCCGGCACTCGGATAGTTATCTTGGGCATAGCATTTTACCAAATCACCTCATTCTTTGGGGCACACGTGAGGAACACAAATGCGAACAAGCCTGAATGGTCCCCAGGACATATGCAACTGAAAACTCACACCCCAGAAGTGACTCGAACCCATACTCCCAGAAGCAACGCATCTGGTATGTACAAGACGCCTTAATCCACTTGACCATCACGACCGGACATAATGAGGTGATAGCCGAGGCTATATGAACCACCCCACCGCCGGCACTCGGATAGTTATCTTGGGCATAGCATTTTACCAAATCACCTCATTCTTTAGGGCACACGTGAGGAACACAAATGCGAACAAGCCTGAATGGTCCCCAGGACATATGCAACTGAAAACTCACACCCCAGAAGTGACTCGAACCCATACTCCCAGAAGCAACGCATCTGGTATGTACAAGACGCCTTAATCCACTTGACCATCACGACCGGACATAATGAGGTGATAGCCGAGGCTATATGAACCACCCCACCGCCGGCACTCGGATAGTTATCTTGGGCATAGCATTTTACCAAATCACCTCATTCTTTGGGGCACACGTGAGGAACACAAATGCGAACAAGCCTGAATGGTCCCCAGGACATATGTTTTCAGTTGCATATGTCCTGGGGACCATTCAGGCTTGTTCGCATTTGTGTTCCTCACGTGTGCCCCAAAGAATGAGGTGATTTGGTAAAATGCTATGCCCAAGATAACTATCCGAGTGCCGGCGGTGGGGTGGTTCATATAGCCTCGGCTATCACCTCATTATGTCCGGTCGTGATGGTCAAGTGGATTAAGGCGTCTTGTACATACCAGATGCGTTGCTTCTGGGAGTATGGGTTCGAGTCACTTCTGGGGTGTGAGTTTTCAGTTGCATATGTCCTGGGGACCATTCAGGCTTGTTCGCATTTGTGTTCCTCACGTGTGCCCCAAAGAATGAGGTGATTTGGTAAAATGCTATGCCCAAGATAACTATCCGAGTGCCGGCGGTGGGGTGGTTCATATAGCCTCGGCTATCACCTCATTATGTCCGGTCGTGATGGTCAAGTGGATTAAGGCGTCTTGTACATACCAGATGCGTTGCTTCTGGGAGTATGGGTTCGAGTCACTTCTGGGGTGTGAGTTTTCAGTTGCATATGTCCTGGGGACCATTCAGGCTTGTTCGCATTTGTGTTCCTCACGTGTGCCCCAAAGAATGAGGTGATTTGGTAAAATGCTATGCCCAAGATAACTATCCGAGTGCCGGCGGTGGGGTGGTTCATATAGCCTCGGCTATCACCTCATTATGTCCGGTCGTGATGGTCAAGTGGATTAAGGCGTCTTGTACATACCAGATGCGTTGCTTCTGGGAGTATGGGTTCGAGTCACTTCTGGGGTGTGAGTTTTCAGTTGCATATGTCCTGGGGACCATTCAGGCTTGTTCGCATTTGTGTTCCTCACGTGTGCCCCAAAGAATGAGGTGATTTGGTAAAATGCTATGCCCAAGATAACTATCCGAGTGCCGGCGGTGGGGTGGTTCATATAGCCTCGGCTATCACCTCATTATGTCCGGTCGTGATGGTCAAGTGGATTAAGGCGTCTTGTACATACCAGATGCGTTGCTTCTGGGAGTATGGGTTCGAGTCACTTCTGGGGTGTGAGTTTTCAGTTGCATATGTCCTGGGGACCATTCAGGCTTGTTCGCATTTGTGTTCCTCACGTGTGCCCCAAAGAATGAGGTGATTTGGTAAAATGCTATGCCCAAGATAACTATCCGAGTGCCGGCGGTGGGGTGGTTCATATAGCCTCGGCTATCACCTCATTATGTCCGGTCGACATAATAGTCAAGTGGATTAAGGCGTCTTGTACATACCAGATGCGTTGCTTCTGGGAGTATGGGTTCGAGTCACTTCTGGGGTGTGAGTTTTCAGTTGCATATGTCCTGGGGACCATTCAGGCTTGTTCGCATTTGTGTTCCTCACGTGTGCCCCAAAGAATGAGGTGATTTGGTAAAATGCTATGCCCAAGATAACTATCCGAGTGCCGGCGGTGGGGTGGTTCATATAGCCTCGGCTATCACCTCATTATGTCCGGTCGTGATGGTCAAGTGGATTAAGGCGTCTTGTACATACCAGATGCGTTGCTTCTGGGAGTATGGGTTCGAGTCACTTCTGGGGTGTGAGTTTTCAGTTGCATATGTCCTGGGGACCATTCAGGCTTGTTCGCATTTGTGTTCCTCACGTGTGCCCCAAAGAATGAGGTGATTTGGTAAAATGCTATGCCCAAGATAACTATCCGAGTGCCGGCGGTGGGGTGGTTCATATAGCCTCGGCTATCACCTCATTATGTCCGGTCGTGATGGTCAAGTGGATTAAGGCGTCTTGTACATACCAGATGCGTTGCTTCTGGGAGTATGGGTTCGAGTCACTTCTGGGGTGTGAGTTTTCAGTTGCATATGTCCTGGGGACCATTCAGGCTTGTTCGCATATATATATATATATATATATATATATATATATATATATATATATATATATATATATGTATATATATATATATATATATATATATATATATATATATATATATATGTATATATATATATATATATATATATATATATATATATATATATATATATATATATATATATATATATGTATATATATATATATATATATATATATATATATATATATGTATATATATATATATATATATATATATATATATATATATATATATATATATATATATATATATATATATATATATATATACATATGTCGTACCTAGTAGCCAGAACTCACTTTTTGGCCTACTATGCAAGGCTCGATTTGCCTAATAAGCCAAGTTTTTCTGAATTAATATATTTTTTCAAATTTTTTTCTTATGAAATGATAAAGCTACCCATTTCATTATGTATGAGGTCAATTTTTTTTTATTGGAGTTAAAATTAACGTAGATATATGACCGAACCTAACCAACCCTACCTAACCTAACCTAACCTATCTTTATAGGTTAGGTTTGGTTAGGTAGCCGAAAAAGTTAGGTTAGGTTAGGTTAGGTAGTCGAAAAACAATTAATTCATGAAAACTTGGCTTATTAGGCAAATCGGGCCTTGCATAGTAGGCCAAAAAGTGAGTTCTGGCTACTAGGTACGACATATGTATATATATATATATATATATATATATATATATATATATATATATATATATATATTGTGACGATAATCTCCTTCAAGAGATTGAGCCTGCTCTTCCCTCCACAAATACGTCGCAACAAATATATAAAATTACTATGGAAGAAATGTCCAACAACGACAACAACATCTCCAAGGTTTGCCAGAGCACAAAACGTATGCAGCCAGGAACACCTGCTCAGACTCAAACCGCCAAACTACCTGTCTTACTGCCGGCCCTCGCTGATTGGTCGCCGGTCTGGCTGCAACTGCACTCACCCCCCCATACTACTTGATGTCTGGGGCCGCCACGACCTCAGTCCTCAGAATATTCCGTGCTTTCACAGTTAACACTTCTCCCTGCTAGACGTAAGCTTTAGCGTACGTATACTGAGAGAGGTGATAGCTTAAAGCCAATATTCCAGCACCTCTCATACTTGTCTATTGCACTTCTTGTTATTTTGTCTTAACGTAACTTTTCATTGTGTCATTTAATTATTCTTATTATTTTGATTGATTGATTTTATTATACGAATTTGTTTGTCCATTTTATTCATGTTTTATTTCTTTAACGTAATTAAAATTCCATTGTTAAAATTTACTTGTGTTTTGTGTGTCTTCTCCTTACCTTACCACAGACGAAGTTCCAGATTTTCTATTTTTTTTAATACTATGTGACGAGGCCATACCCCTAGCTTTGAACAGCCGAACACCAACGCGTTACCGTCACATATTATATGGGGGCCTGTCCGGGATCTTCACTCAGGTACTGGTGCCAAGTGGTAATTTATGGTAAGCGTATTTAACTTTGTTAACGTAGCTTTACTATTTTTCATATTCAATTTCATTTTTTATAAGGTGCGGTGTATTGTGCATTACGAGAGTAACATATGGTGAAGGTGAGACAACTTTGGATTACGTGGTGACTGTAGGCCTCAGTCATACTCTTAATTGGTCATCTCTCCCTCCGTGTTATTACTCGTGTTTACCATCTTTGTCCCTTGGATATTTCTCATTTTTGACAGATCATCATATTGGTACCTTGGTACTGTGGTCTGCCCCGGGTCAAGAGTACCCAATCTTCTGCAATCTGACTGTAGGAGGACAAAGAGGGCCATAGTTCCTCTAGCTCGAACTTTAGTTGCTGAATTGGGACCTCAGCAGCAGTTCTCGTCACCAGTTGACACCTCGCACCCCTACACGTCAGTCAGAGATGATGATACATACAACGGTAGGGAATTAGCTTACTTTTCAGAGCACAAAAGTTCGCTAATTCTGTAAGTATCATATTAAATTCAGTAGGAAAAACTTGCTTTATGTCCTATAGAGACTTGGCAAGGTATGCCTACATCCTTGGACTACCAATTTTACTTTTGAGGCAATTTACTGTTTCATTTGTTTTCGAAACTCTGTTTCATTTGTTAGTAGGATTTTCTTGCCCTTATCCTCTTACATGAGTACCGGGTACAAGATTTCCTGCGCCCTTGATTTCATTTAATCATTTAACATCTTTTACTTAACTTTAATTGTTAAAGATCTCACAGGATAGGTACCAGTTGCCACGTTGTCCTGTTTCTGACATTCACTATTGAATATTCGTGTATCTTTATTTGCTAATTTCACCATGTTTCGTCTCCAAGCTTTCCGTGCAAATCCAGCAGGTGAAATAGGGACTTTAAGTCGTGCCAAGAAGACTGAATTACAAACTCTTGCACATGAGTATCAACTAGAAGTTCCCTACCAAGCCAACAAAAATGACCTACACAACCTGTTGCTGGATTACTATTTAGAGCAAGGTAAGATAGACTCTGAAACTCATGAAACTTACTATATTGCAGAAAAAACTGATTTGGCAACGCTGAAACTCAAACTAGAGCTGGCCAAGATTGAAGAACGAACAGCTGCCATACGGAGGGAAGAACAAGAACGCGAGGCCGCCTTGAGGAGAGAAGAACACGAACGCGAAGCTGCTTTGAGGAGGGAAGAACAAGAACGAGAAATCACCCTCAGAAAACGCGAAGCTGCTTTGAGGAGGGAAGAACAAGAACGAGAAATCACCCTCAGAGAACGCGAAGCTGCTTTGAGGAGAGAAGAACACGAACGTGAGGTCGCATTACTCCGTGAACGTGAACGAGTACAGCTTGAAACACTCCAGGAGCGGGAACGCGTACAGCTTGAAACCAAACAACGCGAGTTGGAGATGCAACGCGAGCATGACAAGCAACAAGCGACTCTGGCTCTAGAGTGTCGTCAACGCGAAATCGCCTTGGAAACTTCACACTTCACTCAACGCCAGCAAGCTACTGCCAATCTTCCCGTCAGTTTTAATATATCACATGCAAGTAAGTTAATGCCATCCTTTGTAGAAGCAGAAGTTGATGTGTTCTTTACCACCTTTGAAACCCTTGCTAATCAACTCAGTTGGCCTGTCGACCAATGGGCCACACTTCTCAGAGTCCATCTTACAGGTAGAGCTGCAGTCACACTCAGTACTTTGGCGTCTGAGAATGACTACCAGACTCTGAAACAAGCAGTGTTAGACGCCTACCTACTTTCCACAGAAAGTTATAGAAGGAAATTCCGTGACCACCTGAAGGCAAGTACCACTACCTTCCTCGAGTTTGCTAACACGAAACGGAGGTATTTCATGAAATGGCTGGAAGCAGCACATGTCTTTACTTTTACAGAACTCGTCAACCTGATGCTTGTTGAAGAATTCTTGAGACGTGTGCCGCCTCCTGTCCGCCTCTACTTAGCAGATAAAGAAGAAACCGACTACCTGAAGTGTGCTAACTCGGCTGACACTTACAGCCTCATCCACCGGCTGACACCCGAACCATCCTCCAGTAAGAAGTCGTGGTACAGTTACGAGAAAGTGAGCCCCGATCAAGCTGGTTCACAACTGTACTGCAAGTATTGTAGACTCTATGGACATACCATAGACAAGTGTGGTAAGTCTCAATACAAGGGAACCACTGACCAACAAAAACCCAAACCAACTCCTCCTAAGTCCGGTAAGCCTGTGATGAATGTTGGTGTTAATATTAATGATCTTTCTCTTTTCAGTAACCACCTGTATACTGGAACTGTCTCTGCCAACGGTTCAAATCCGGAGGGACGTTCCAAATTGAAGATCTTGAGGGACACAGCGGCTCTACAATCGATCATCTTGAAGTCGGCTGTGCCCAACATCACCTACACTGGAGAAACTGTCTTCATCACTGACCTCACTGCTACCACTCCATACCCTCTCGCCAGAGTCCACCTGGATTGTCCCTACGTGAACGGGGAAGTCCAAGTCGCCGTCAGGGAAAAGCCTTTTCCCATGCCTGGAGTGCAACTTCTCCTAGGCAACGACTTGGCAGAAGACCTGCAACCGACCAACCTGATCGTCATGGACAAACCCCAGGTGTGTAACTCTGTGCCAATAAACCCTGTTCTAGAGTATGTTCCAGCAGAGGTTCAAGAGAGTGATGAAGTTTCTCCTCCGGTTCTCGTGACCACCCGTGCACAAGCCGCACGTCCACAGCCAGCTGACTCTACTGCTACCGCTGTCCCTCAAGACCCTCTGAAACTCCCCCCGCATCTGACCAAGTTGGAGTTCCGTAAGTTGCAGAGGGAAGATCTTACTTTAACACCATTGTTTTTCCAGGCTGAGACTCAACCCGACAGTATTCCTGGGTTCTTCCTAGAGAACGACTTGCTCTACCGCAGATATAGACCCAGTAAACTGAAGGAGGAGGACGATTGGGCCAACATCGAACAACTTGTGATTCCCACCAGCCTGCGGCCCACTATTCTACACCTGGCCCACGGAGCACTCTCCCACTACGGCTTCAACAAGACTTACCATGGAATTCGTCAAGACTACTACTGGCCAGGTATGGTAAATAACGTCAAACAGTACGTAAAACAGTGTCATACATGTCAGATGGCAGGCAAACCGAACATCTCCATTCCCAGAGCGCCACTGATTCCCATACAGGTGCCTGCGGAACCTTTCCACAGACTCATAATAGACTGTGTCGGTCCTTTACCTCGGACCAGTTCAGGTAACGCCTACATCCTAACCATCCTGTGTCCTACCACCAGATTTCCCATAGCAGTTCCAGTGAAGAACATCACGGCTGCTACGGTTATAAAACATCTATTGAAGATCTTCACTCAATACGGATTTCCCAGGGAGATTCAGAGCGACTGTGGTACCAACTTCACCAGTGATCTCTTCAAAAGGACACTGGAGGAGTTCAACATCAAACAGGTATTGTCCAGCCCCTATCATCCTGCTTCACAGGGTTCTCTTGAACGTAGTCATCAGACAATCAAAGCACTCTTGAAAAAAATTTGTAGTGAAACCTCTAAGGATTGGGATAAGCAGATTGACCTTATAATGTGTATTTACAGAAGTCTCCCCAATGAGTCCCTAGGAGTATCTCCTTATGAGATGCTCTACGGCCGTAAGTGCCGTACTCCCCTTAAGGCTTTCAAAGACTCTCTCCGAGATGCCACCTTCAGTGAGCATCAGAATGTGCCCCAGTTTCTTCAAAACCTTCAACACATTCTAGAGAGAGTCCACCGCTTTGCCCATGATAATCTATTGAAAGCCCAGGAGAGAATGAAGACTCATTATGACCAGACCAGCAAAGTACGAAAATTTAAGCCGGGAGACTTCGTGCTTGCATACTTCCCTATCCCAGGTTCACCTTTACAAAACAGGTTTTCAGGACCCTACCGCGTCAAAGAGTGCAGGAATAACAACAACTACGTCATAGAAACTCCAGATAGGCGGCGGAAGACCCAGCAGTGCCACGTCAACCTCCTGAAGCAATATAATGGTACTCCTCCCACTGTCCTGACTAACTGTTCTACCTTCACAGAACCCTACATCCACAGTGAGACCATCCCAGCTTCTCCTCCCGAAAGCACTGACAAGGAGTCAGCGCTTTCTAATTCCGAAATCCTTAATGATCTTCCCAAATGCTTTCAGGATAATAATAGTGTTCCTTTGCCATATTCTAATTCCACTCTCACCTCGTCAGATAAGCCCTTCATCCTCCATGTCGACGCCAATGGTA
The DNA here is from genome assembly GCF_040958095.1 of Procambarus clarkii. Taxonomy (NCBI): domain Eukaryota; kingdom Metazoa; phylum Arthropoda; class Malacostraca; order Decapoda; family Cambaridae; genus Procambarus; species Procambarus clarkii. The sequence goes on along the minus strand of NC_091203.1, from coordinate 16,662,743 downwards.
CCGACGTTGGTGGTGTCGTGATGCAGCAACAAGGCGAGAAGAATACACCTGTCAGCGACTACTGCTACAAGGAACTACGGAACAATTGGCAAGGAGCTACTCTTCCTCATCCTGAAGCTCCAGCACTTCATTCCACACCTGAAAAGTGCTCGGTCCACCATCAACACGGACCACACCACCCTACACATCCTGCAGCACGCCCACTTCTCATCTCAACGTCTTCTACTATGGGCTTGCTAACTGCAGAAATTCAACCTGGAGACACGCTATACCAAGAGTCTGACAACATCTTAGCCCATGATCTCTCCAGAGTTTATGAAGTAGAAGCGACTCCATCCAATACTCCACCACATAACGACGTATTTCTTCCAGAACCGCAGGCTTCGGGGGAGAGTTGTGACGATAATCTCCTTCAAGAGATTGAGCCTGCTCTTCCCTCCACAAATACGTCGCAACAAATATATAAAATTACTATGGAAGAAATGTCCAACAACGACAACAACATCTCCAAGGTTTGCCAGAGCACAAAACGTATGCAGCCAGGAACACCTGCTCAGACTCAAACCGCCAAACTACCTGTCTTACTGCCGGCCCTCGCTGATTGGTCGCCGGTCTGGCTGCAACTGCACTCACCCCCCCATACTACTTGATGTCTGGGGCCGCCACGACCTCAGTCCTCAGAATATTCCGTGCTTTCACAGTTAACACTTCTCCCTGCTAGACGTAAGCTTTAGCGTACGTATACTGAGAGAGGTGATAGCTTAAAGCCAATATTCCAGCACCTCTCATACTTGTCTATTGCACTTCTTGTTATTTTGTCTTAACGTAACTTTTCATTGTGTCATTTAATTATTCTTATTATTTTGATTGATTGATTTTATTATACGAATTTGTTTGTCCATTTTATTCATGTTTTATTTCTTTAACGTAATTAAAATTCCATTGTTAAAATTTACTTGTGTTTTGTGTGTCTTCTCCTTACCTTACCACAGACGAAGTTCCAAATTTTCTATTTTTTTTAATACTATGTGACGAGGCCATACCCCTAGCTTTGAACAGCCAAACACCAACGCGTTACCGTCACAATATATATATATATATATATATATATATATATATATATATATATATATATATATATATATATATATATATATATATATATATTTAAAAAATTGACATTTATGTATCAGTCAATACTGTTGAAGTGTTTATTGACCACAACCCCTTAACATTTATTGCAAGCATGAAGAATTCCAATCAGAGAATATTAAGGTGGTCTTTATTGTTGCAAGAGTACAATCTGGTCATCAAACATATTCCAGAAAAATTAAATATGGTAGCAGATGCACTTTCTAAATTGCCAAAACCTGGGGTGGCTTAGGGTTGTACTATCACTCAGAGATGTATATATTATTGTGTATCTATTGTTTATTATATATCATTTACTGTTTCTTAACAATTATTATGAAATCTGTTTGAGGTGTTAATTTTATGTGAAAAAAAAAAGTGAAATTCATTCATGAATTTCTCATTTTTTTTCTTCACAGCTTAGGAGGGGTGTTACGAACCTTACCTCCTGTGGAGGTTAGTTTCAATTATAAAATGTTGGTGGACACAGTGGAGAATGTTTGATAAGAAAATATCTACAGCTGATATCAGGGAGGCCGCGAGTTACTAGTAATACTCCGCCCAGCATAGTAGTACCTTCTCAGCTGGAGATTGTCAGGAATACTGTGAACTGGAATAGCCTAACTATGTGAGGTAAAAATGGACTCAATCTAAAAGCATGCATGGGGAATATGGTAAATAAAGTCAATAAAGAGTTTGATTGCAAATGTAAAGCATAGAGTATTAAGGGGCGAAGACGCAAGAGAGGTGGACGCCATCTTGATTTGAGTGGTGGTGTATCACTACCGACCGGGTCCTGCTATTTAGGGGTTTTCTCCGGCCGTACAGTCAGATAAGCCTACCTCCGTATCTAAACAGGGATGCAAGATATTGAAGAGTAGTTATGCAGACTTTGGAAATGTTTGTAATAGAGAGTCCAGGTTTCCTAGAGGTGTAAATATATGTATCACTGGGTTGACAGCTGTGGTGGCTGTTTGCACGGTTGCAGGTTTGGGACGGTGAGCCTTAGGGTATCTAGAGCCCTCTTGGGATTTTTCAATAATACTAAATGACCATGTTTTGTAAGGATATAACCTTATTTGAATATGTTTGTGTGTCTATGCATATAAATTTGTGTCTATGTACTAGGCTGTTTTTTCTTACACCTTGATTCTCCCCTAGGCTCAAGTACAATCATCTATTCCCCTAGACAACATATAGAGGTCCACCACCACTAAATTCTTAACAGGCCTCTGAGACCCAGCTATGACAAAAGTGTTTGACACACACACTCGTGACACGCGACCATCCCACTTCAGGGCCCATTACCGACGCAACACGGCCCACAGGAGCCACAGGCACTCCAACATCGTCGCCCACATCACCATCCACAGAAGACGAACTTCATGAGTCCCCAAAATCCCTAACGCCGGCCAAAGGCCGCACCACGAGGCGGAGACAGACTCAATGCTCGCTGTGATCGCTTGGACACAGGTCGCAGGTCTATCGGAACTATCACCCACCGCCAGGAGGAACCGCAGCAGAACCTCCGGTCGGCCGCGCAACTCCACGCAGCACATGATCACTCAACAACACAGCCTCAATAACCCCTGGAGCAGGACAATACACTGCAGGAGACATCACCGCATGCACGTCGACATGGGCCGAAGACACAGTTTCCGAAAACAGTACAGGCCAGGGCGCAGCCTCGACGACCGAGGGCACGAGACCACACACCCCAAGAGACACCTGGAGTCTCGACCAAAGACGGGGCAGGCAGAGGTGGCCGAGGTGCGGGAGCCGGGGATGCACTACCACCCTGACACCCACACTCCCAGTCACATCGAGGCTGGCATCAGAGGCCGGAAACGGGGCACCAGACGACTAGGAAGTAGCACGCATCACAGCAGCACTTTCTGACAGATCCTGCACCGCCAACGGGGGAAAATCCTCCTTCCTGAAGAGGTTCACAGGCCCGACCCTGTTCGCATGACAATCCACAGCCTGATGGCCTGATAGTCCGCACTGAAAACAAGTCCGGTGCTGATCCCATAGAATACGCGTACCATGAAGCCCAGAAGCAGAAAAGATAAAGAGATGGCGTTCTTCAAGCACAGCGCCACAGTGCGGGTCCCATTCGGGATACTCTTTCACAGCACGGAGGAGACTGCATTCATCCGAACACTCGAGACCCGCCCATACCGGGTAAAGTGACGCTGGAGAAGGGAGTCAGGGAACTCAAAGGGAGCACAAAGAACTGCCACATAGATAGTCTCACTGCACCTGTCCGACACTTCCACAGAAATACCACCCTCAGGCAGAGTAAACGTCCTCCCGTCATAGCGGTCCACAAATTCACGATACACAGCCATGGAGCAGAATTTCACAACAGCTCGATGCCTGGATACAAGTTGAACGCTGCACACAGTCACCGCATCCACCCGCAATATACCTATCATCACCATCTCAACTGCCAGGTGAGATGCTGGGCCAGTAAATGCTAGTCCAATGGTATCCCTCTGTGAGGGAATGGAAATTCTCTCAGCTAGTTTTTCTAGTTTTCTAGATTAAGCTAGAGTGTAGGGTGCACTCTAGACAAGAAGTTTTCAAACTACCAGCACTTGTGTTGTGTTGGATGAAATCTTATGCTAAGGACCATTGTTTAAGACTAGCCAAAAATCTGTGACTGCTCTGTAGAGAGAGTTACAGAATTTAATCTGTTTTCTGAGAAATGGGACTTGTGAGAGTGAGTGTGGTATGAGAGGGTACTTGCACTCGCTAGCCAACGGTTTCATTGGGGGGTGGGGGGACAGAGGAGTGAACATCGCCTCCCTCACCTAGGCCTCCCCCGCCTTGTGATGTCACGGGATGCCTCAAGGCGTCTCGTCTGTGATTCATCTAGGCATCTCAGCCTCAAGGTGATGTTTAGGAGTGAACGGCTGCAATTGGAAGCCGCACGATAGGCTGTGCCGGCTTTGCTCTGATTGGTCAAGACAAGGTGGGGGGAGATGGGCATCTTTTGAGTTTCCCTTGCCCACCAAATCTTCAGTCTAGGACCGGCGAGCAGTGGACAAGGTGTCCCCGGGTGGGGGTGGCGTGTCTGCCACATCCACCACCATTAATCACTGTGTCATTCTTATTACTCATCGCGGACGGTAATCCTGCCATCGTGGATCATGTCGGGATCTAATTTGCGTGATCTTGTGCCAAGGAATAAGGAAGGAACTGTGCAAGACTCTAAACATGTGCTCACCCATGATATAACAGGCAAGCCTCGTAGTGTATCAGGTAGTATAGCTCACATTTGATGAGTTGTCTCGTCTAAGATAACTGGCAAGTGGTGGAATTGGGCAGGGCTTCTCAGTGTTCATGGGAGCGTAATATTCAGGAAATTACAGGCCTTGTTGGACTTTGAAATTCCACCTTGCTATGTCTGCCATTTTTACACCCGGTGTACGAGCGAGCCATGCTCGTGGTGTGTGTGGATCAGTGAATTTTCCACCCACGTTTATGCCTGAGGCTCCAGCATGAGGTCTCGGCTACCCGTGCAGCACCGCTCCGTGGCCAGACACCGTGGGGCCACGCGATGGCCACCTGCCTGAGGGCCACACCGCGCGCCACCCCATGGGCCCCCTCCTCCAGGGCGAGGCCCAACGACCACCTCGCGCTTCTCATGGCCACCCCCTTTGGGCCATGGGGTGGTCACACATGCCTTGGCCACACTCCCTAGGGCCACACCTAGTCGATGCACGTAGCAGCGAGCTAGGTGTTCTTCTGCAAGTGAGGCTGTGATCAGGGGAATGAATGTAAAGAGAGTGGTAACGTGAGTACTCATTATTATTATTATTTTTTTTAGATATATACAAGAGTTAAGAACATAAGAACATAAGAACAAAGGTAACTGCAGAAGGCCTATTGGCCCATACGAGGCAGCTCATATTCTATAACCACCCAATCCCACTCATATACTTGTCCAACCCGTGCTTGAAACAATCGAGGGACCCCACCTCCACAATGTTACGCGGCAATTGGTTCCACAAATCAACAACCCTGTTACTGAACCAGTATTTACCCAAGTCTTTCCTAAATCTAAACTTATCCAATTTATATCCATTGTTTCGTGTTCTGTCCTGTGTTGATACTTTTAATACCCTATTAATATCCCCCCGGTTATGTCCATTCATCCACTTGTAAACCTCTATCATGTCACCCCTAACTCTTCGCCTTTCCAGTGAATGCAACTTAAGCTTTGTTAATCTTTCTTCATATGAAAGATTTCTAATTTGGGGAATTAACTTAGTCATCCTACGCTGGACACGTTCAAGTGAATTTATATCCATTCTATAATATGGCGACCAAAACTGAACTGCATAATCTAAATGGGGCCTAACTAGAGCAAGATATAGCTTGAGAACCACACCAGGTGTCTTGTTACTAACGCTGCGATTAATAAATCCAAGTGTCCGATTTGCCTTATTACGAACATTTATGCATTGATCCTTTTGTTTTAAATTCTTACTAATCATAACTCCCAGATCCCTTTCGCAATCCGACTTCGCAATCACAACACCATCTAGCTCGTATCTTGTAACTCTATCATCATTACCTAACCTCAGAACTTTACATTTATCAGCATTAAACTGCATCTGCCAATCCTTTGACCATTTCAAAACCCTATCTAGATCAACTTGAAGTGATAGTGAGTCCTCCTCCGAATTAATTTCCCTACCGATTTTCGTATCATCGGCAAATTTGCAAATGTTGCTACTCAAACCTGAATCTAAATCATTTATATATATTATAAACAACAGAGGTCCCAGGACAGAGCCTTGAGGCACTCCACTTACAACATTTTCCCACTCTGACTTGATTCCATTTATACTAACTCTCTGTTTCCTTTGGTATAGCCATGCCCTAATCCAGCTTAATATAGCACCCCCAATACCATGAGACTCTATTTTTTTAATCAGTCTTTCATGTGGCACTGTATCAAAAGCTTTGCTAAAGTCAAGGTAAACAACATCGCAATCCTTACCACTATCAACTGCCTCAACAATGCTAGAATAAAAAGATAACAAATTTGTTAAACATGAACGGCCATTTATAAAACCATGTTGCGACTCAATTATTAATTTATGTTTTTCAAGATGAAGACGAATTTTATTTGCTATTATAGATTCGAGTAACTTTCCCACAATAGACGTTAGGCTAATTGGTCGATAGTTAGACGCAAGTGATCTATCTCCTTTCTTAAAAACTGGTATCACATTAGCAACTTTCCAAAACTCTGGCACTCTGCCTGACTCTATTGATTTATTAAATATGGTTGACAGTGGGTCACAAAGCTCCTCTTTGCATTCTTTAAGCACCCTAGCAAACACTTCATCCGGCCCTGGGGATTTGTTTGGTTTGAGTTTTACTATTTGTTTAAGAACATCCTCCCTGGTAACTGCTAAACTCGTCAACCTGTCCTCGTCCCCACCCACATAGACTTGTTCGGCTGAAGGCATATTGTTAAGTTCCTCTTTAGTAAATACAGATACAAAATATTTATTAAAAATACTACTCATCTCTTCATCACTATCTGTTATTTGACCTGTCTCAGTTTTTAATGGACCTATCCTTTCCCTAGTCTTAGTACGATATAACTGAAAAAACCCTTTAGGATTTGTCTTTGCTTGCCCTGCTATGCGAACTTCATAGTTTCTTTTTGCTTTCCTTATCTCTTTTTTAACATTTCTAACCAGTTGTACGAATTCCTGTTCTAAAGTGACCTCCCCATTTTTAATCCTTTTGTACCAAGCTCTCTTTTTACCTATAAGGTTCTTCAAATTCTTTGTTATCCACTTTGGGTCATTAGTATACGATCTATTCAATTTGTATGGTATACTACGTTCCTGTGCTTTGTTTAGAATATTCTTAAATAAGTTATATATTGAATCCACATCGAAATCCCCATTTAAGTCACCTATCGCTGGGTTCATGTCTCGCTCCAAGACCGGCCCACACCCCATACCCAAGCCTTTCCAATCAATTTGCCCCCAAAAATTTCTTAGGCTATTAAAATCAGCTTTTCGAAAATCTGGCACTTTAACAGAATTTTCTCCTACTGGTCTATTCCATTCTATGCTAAATCTGATTTCTTTGTGATCACTGCTCCCTAGCTCACTCCCTATTTCGATGTCATTAATTTGCGTTTCCCTGTTAGTTAACACTAAATCTAAAATATTATTTTCCCGTGTTGGTTCCTTAATGTGTTGCGTAAGAAAGCAATCGTCAATTAATTCTAGAAAATCATCTGCTTCCCTATTCCCTGTTTTGTTCAACCAGTTTATTCCGCTAAAATTAAAGTCACCCATGACATAAATACTGTTAGATCTAGATGCTCTAGATATTTCATCCCATAGATGCTTTGCTTCCATTCTGTCTAAATTTGGTGGCCTATATATTACTCCTATTATAATATTATTAGCTTTTTCGTTTAATTCAATCCAAATAGTTTCTGTGTGTGGCTCTGTTTTGATTCCCTCTTTGAGACAACATTTCAAATTATCCCTAACATATATGGCTACTCCACCTCCTCGTCTAATATATCTATCTGTGTGAAATAGTTTTAAATCCATATATTTGATATTCAGCTAATAGTTCTCTATTTTCTACATTCATCCACGTTTCGGTAAGTGCAATAATATCTATTTTTTCTGTGCAGACAAGAGCATTTAATTCGTTAATTTTATTTCTTAGACTTCTACTGTTAGTGTAATATACCCTAAGTGAATTGTTATTTTGCGGACCTTCTCTTTCCCTGATCGTTTTGCCAATTCCTTTCTCCCACAAACACATACTTTTATTACCTCCTTCCTCCAAATCAATTCCCATACCTCTATCTGCTAACAGTTTAAACCCAAACAAACACCTCTAACCACTTTTTCTAGCGAGTTCGCAACAGCAACAACCCCAGCTCTCGATAGATGCACCCCATCACGAGCATACATATCATTTCTTCCATAGAAGTGTTCCCAGTTGTCTATGAAAGATATTGCATTTGATTTGCAATATCTTTCCAGCCGGCAATTGACACCAAGTGCCCTCGATATCCATTCATTTCCCACTCCCTTTCTTGGAAGAATGCCACATATGATCGGGATTCCTCCCTTGCTCCTAACTAACTCTATGGCTGTTTTATACCTCTGAATCAGTTCCTCACTCCTGACTCGACCAACATCATTTCCTCCCACGCTAATGCAAATAATGGGATTGTTCCCATTACCAGCCATAATATCATTCATGTTGTTTATAATATCACCAATGCCAGCTCCGGGATAGCAAACCCTTAACCTGTTCCCCCTATCTCTAGCACAAAACGTTCTATCCAAATACCTTATCTGGGAATCTCCCACAACTAATGTTTGCTTAGGTACTTCCTTTACTTTCTGAGGGGCCTGCGCTTCCTTTCTCTTCGTTGCTTTCCCTTTTGCGCGATCCACAGTCTCTCCACAGCACTCGTCCTCCAAAACGTCAAATGAATTTGAAGTTGCTATGGCGTTTGAAGGCGGCTTTATCAAAGTCTTCTTAAGGCCCCTGTCTTTCGCAACTCTCCAAGACGAGGTCCCTTTACTGCTGGTCTCCTCCTTCGTTACTTCTCGTTGTTTTTTAAGCTGACGCACCTCCTCCCGCAGAGAGTCCAACTCTGTCCTCAGGGCTCCCACTAGAGTCACCAGGTCCTTCACTACAACTTCCATATTGCTATGATAATATAACAAGTTGTTACATTCTTGTACAGCTACTAGTATGCGTAGCGTTTCGGGCAGGTCCCTGGAATACGATCCCCGCTGCGAAGAATCGTTTTTACAACCAAGTACACATTTTACTGTTGAGTTATACAGAGGCTACAGTTAAGGATTTGCGCCCAGTAAATACTCCCCGACCAGGATACGAACCCATGACAAAGCGCTCGCAGAACGCCAGGCTTTGTAAGTAATTTAATATATTATTATGTAATGTATACAGTGTCTCAGGACTGATGTTAATTCCAGTACCAGCTGTGTTGTCCCATAGCGCCTGCCAGGCGAGGGAAGAAAGCTGAGAGGCAGCTGTCTGTACTGACGTCAAGGTGACTGTCTATGTTGTGACGTGTGGGGGTATACACAGAACCACACATGTAGATGTATATATATATATTTTGTGTGTAGACTGACTCCAGTATGTAAACCAGTCAGTGTAGATATTTTTACCGTATAAGTGATCGTTGATCTGTCGATTCAATATGTATCGTTCAGAGTCAAGATTAAGGCCATGTTGCTACATGCTAATTATATCATTACAGAGGTAGGCAGGCCAGTGAAGTTGGGTTGTCAGAGGACACCCTGAGGTCTGTATAATTATGTATAATTTCTCTAGTGATATTTTATTATATATAATTTTATGATGCATGATGGGTAGGTATTTCTTCTTCTTCCTGGGAATAGGTGCAATTTGCAGGAAGGGTTTACCCTCCTGATGACTGCACCAGGACAGATGTAGGGAGACGCGTTGACGTTGAGGAGGAGAAGAAAGTCAAAAGTGTTAGATGTGTCGGGCCGTAGAGAGAGGAGTGGCGACGAAAACAAAGGCGAACGTTAGAGGGAGACTCGCCGCACCGTAGGGCAGGGTGTTGAGTTCATGGCGGCAGCTGATCCACGCATGGCGTAGCGGTGTGCGCAAGACGTCAACTAATATTTTTTCCGGAAACTTGTACATCGGAAAGCGCAAGCAGTATGTATCCCAAATCACCCACGTGTCAGGGGACACCCGGCCACCAGGCGGTGCCTTCGGCTGAGACATCTTATCCGGCACCCTATAAACAAATTCCTTCACCCACGACACCCAGACAGTGGACGAGCCCCACGGGATTGGAAGCACCTGGGCATCCCAATAATGGCCCAACACTGGACACTCACAGGGCACGACCCCAGCAGTCGGGACTAGGCTTCCCCCAGACCGGGGCAACGAAGGAGGGGAAACCGCAGGGGAAGTAGGCGCGGCATTGACCCCACCACAGGGCACAGGAGCCGAGGCCCCCCGGCGCACAGCTTTCAACAACACCACGTCGAGGTCCCGATCATCAGGGGCAACCCCCCATCCCCACTGCGGGGATCCAACAGCAGGAGATGCAGGGGGGGGGGCACAGGTAGCAACTTCGGAGCCCTTCACAGCACCAACATCCATGGAGGGGGATGCCAGAGCACCATACTCCCCCATCAACTCCCAAGGCACACCACGAAGGGGAGACACACTCCGAGCCTGCCGTGAACGCTTCGAGACAGGCCGCACCACACCACTCCCAGCAGGCCCCTCCACAGGCACAGCCTTCATCTTCACACCCACACAGGCCACACCCGCACCATCCAAAGAGGCCACAGTGGCCACATTGCCCGCACTGTCCACATCATCCAGGGAAACAGCCTCAGAATACCGACACGCACGCTTCTGCAAAGGGATAGAAAGAGCAGAACTACAGCCGCCAACGCACACAGGCACGACAGGCACCTCCCCCTGCCGAAGCCCCCCCCCCTTCAAAACAGCAGAACCTGCGTACCCCAATCCCGACCGGGATGTCCCGCACTACATGCAGCACAGGCGACTGCCCGACACCCACACATACCAGCTCAACAACCCCAGGGGGCCACAGCAGTTACCAGACGTGTCGCACAGGCCGTAGAACTCGCCTCAACAGGCGGAGCAGCAGACAGGTAATCAGGTGCCTCAGGCACAGCACCCACTCCGTCCTCAGAACCGACCAAACACGGGCGGAAAATCCCCCGCACAAAAAACATGCACCCGGTAAAACATGCCTGGCAAGAACATTGTTCCAACGAATACTTAACACTGTCCCAAATCGTTCAAATCAGGAGGTTAAAAAGTCGTCCAGAAATTCGAAGGGGGCACCATGCACCGCCACAGACGTCAAGGTGACACTAAGATTCACCACCTTAAAAGAACCAGCAGCATCAGGGAGAGGGTAAACAGGCCCCTCACACCACTCGAGAAACGCTTGAGAGGCAGCCTGGAGGTGGAACTTGACCACAGCACGGTTGTCCTGAAGCAGCTGAACGACCACCAGGTCCGTCAGCTGCACATGTAGCACGTCCACCAGGGCGACACCAACAACGGATTGCCCACCAGAACCGTAAATGCCAGACCAGCCGACAATGTCCTCTTCACTGGAGGGCGAGAAGTCCCCATGGCTAAGTCAAACGTCACCCTGTCAGTGGCAAACTACCACCAGCAGGGCAAACCAGCAATCACCCAACGTAAACACTAGCCAGGAGCGGAGAGATCTCAGGAACGTCCGACCTGGCCGGTGGTCACCTCGCAACTCCTTGGTAGCTATTTGATTTATGATCATTGATTAGTGTGTACCATTTCCATGTGTTTCATTTGCACGTATATTATTACGGTGTTGTGTGGTGAGTCAGTAATTGTGATTGCTGACTAATTGCCTAATGATGTCATTAGCATGTGGGGTATGATGACGGCATCATTCTGTTTGAATGTTTGGGCAGTGTTGTTGTATGGTATACAAAATATTACTGTCCTAGGCACTGTGTTGTTGATTTAAGGAGGTCCCTTTAATTATTCAGGGAAATTCACAGTACTTAATTAGAGAGCAAGCAATTGGTTGGTTAATCTGAATAATTAGGAGAATTAGTACCAGCTGTCAGTGTAGCGATGGTGTCTTATATTAATGTAAATTATTTTGCTAGAGTAGTGATTCCACACAGTAGTTTCTTGCAACTGTTGCAAGATTAGAGGGGGCAGTAATGTAGGTATACTTTTGTGTTGCCAAACCGTGTGTCATCACTGCGAGGGTACAGTAATTACCGTGTTGCAGAGAGCTGCAACCAAATGTTGGCTGTGCATTTATTTTGTTATGCCACTGTAAGTGTGACCTATGTAACCTGGGGTTACATTGTGTTCTTTAAGTTGTGTTGATGATTTAAGGATTCAGTGTGAGTTAATTAAGGGGTAATTAACGACATAGGGGTTGCACATTACTTAATGAGAGAGCTGTTATGGTAAACAGTGTTGAGATACGTTTCAGGTGCAATTAATTGTCCGTGTGACAACTAATTGACCACTCTAGCTAATTATGTAATTAGCATTCTCATCATGAATTCACATAGTGGGGAGGAACTGTCAAGGTCTGACAGTATTTATGTTAACGTAATTTGCTCGAGACTAATTACCTTTCTGGGGTAAAGCAATTAGTGGCTCATGATAATTAGTGGAGTAATTAACGTCAAAGGTCTTGATGACTCGGTAAAGCGAGGTCATGGTGCTAGCATAACTCGTTGAATTAATCATATCTTGTTTGGTGACAGTGGATTAAGATGCACTCATGTTAATTAGGGAAATTAATACCTCGTCTGTGAATTCACAGTGTTTGATGAGACCTGCTTAGGCAGTGCGGAGTGAGACGTATTTATGTATGATTAACTATCGGTCCTGGTGACAATTAATTGCTTGGGATTGATTAGGGTAATTAACACTCATTAAAGTAAAGTTTGACATATACTGTTGAGAAGCTACCAAGGTAGTTTTTTTATTGATATGTTAAAAAACCAAAGTACTAAAACAGGGAACAAGTACACAAGAACAGAGAAATACAAACAATCGTGCTAATAAATTAAATAAAGCAAACACCAGATAAACAGACATAAAATACAAACAAGCGGTCACAGCACGGGACATAATATGCACACAATACAACAAATAACTGACATAAGTACAATAAAAAACGCACAAGAAAAAATACACATAGGTACAACAAATGAACAAGAAATCCAAAAACATAAATAGCATAAAATATGTACAAATAATAAAGCAATTTCAAGGAAACACCTAAGGCAAGAAACACAAGGCAATAATAACAAAAAACTGAACCACACAGGGAACTGAAAATATAGAAATAACAACAAACACAAAAACATGCAAACGACCAAAAAGCCGTAAGGACACAAGTACATAAAATAAACGATCACTACAGCAGCACAAAAGCACAATCAGCTACACATAAGACACACAATGCTGCAAGCATAAACCCACACCTAACCACACAGCCAATCAAGGAGGATATTTCTCAGGGTACGTAAACGTCGGGTACCTTCGCTTATAAGCCTCCCATACCAAATACTCCAGTTCCGTAAGGGCACGGCCCTCACGAACTCGCGGGTACTCCATATAATCGGGGATCACCACATCCGGCGGAAGCGGGTGCCACCGACCCGACACGGAAGGCAGGGGCATCACCGCTGAGGAAGCAGAAGATACCGGGACAACGGGCGGAGGCCGCCCATCGGGCCCCACACGAGGGCACGCACTTCATTCTATGCCAGGCATCGCACCGAGCCCCACGGAGGGTAGCACCGCAGGCGCCTCAGGGCCACCGCCAACTGGAACAGGAGCAGAGTCCCCCAGTCGCACATCCTTCGACAACACTTCGACAACGTCCTCCCAGCAAGCATAAGAAATATTGCCGGAACAACCGTGGACATTTTCAAGAGGAAACTAGATTTATTTCTCCAAGGAGTGCCGGACCAACCGGGCTGTGGTGGGCCTGCGGGCCGCTCCAAGCAACAGCCTGGTGGACCAAACTCTCACAAGTCAAGCCTGGCCTTGGGCCGGGCTTGGGGAGTAGAAGAACTCCCAGAACCCCATCAACCAGGTATCAACCAGGTAACACCATGACGAAGTCGCGGTCACCAGGGGCAACTGCCCACTGAGGAGAGCCACCAGCAGGGGGCACAGTGTCCAACACAGAAGGCACCACAGGAGGCAGCACATCGTCGCCCACAACATCATCATCCATGGTATCACGCTCCTCTGCCCACGTCCGGTGAGGTGACGTATCCCGAGCCGAACGACGGTGCTTAGAAATAGGCCGTTGATCGTCGGAACTGTCACCCCCTACAAGCGGTGTCCCAGAAGAAACATCGGCAGGCGGCCCCAAAGCTGGGGCAGCACGACCATGCAGAACAGCAGCCTCAATGACGCGGGGTAGAAGGCCACTACCATCCAAGGAGACCGGATCCAGAGAAGGGAGAGACACAGCAGGCGGAAGGGTAGACTCCAGCATACGTGAGGCATCCAGCGAGGGCGATGGAACCGGCAGAGAAGAAGAGGCACGCGTCGACGAGGAAACCACCAGAGGCGACGAGGCAGAGGACGTGGGCAGAGTCACACATACCACCGCCCCGACAGCCCCGGGAAGCACACGTTCATCTGTAGGAGATGAAGGCACCACCCCTACAGCATCATCCACCACGGAAGCAACCAGATGCAGATGCACCTCCGCATCCACCGAATGGCGAAGGTCCGAAGCAGGTACCCCTAGGTCCCCCGAGTCCACCGGTGGGGCAGATAGATCAAGTCCAGATGGAGTGACAGGCGGAATCGCCGCAGGAACCACACCAGTCACTTCCACAGAGCGAGGATCCGCCGGGAAATCCCCAAGCACAGACAAGCGAGGAAAGTCAGCCTCCAGGAAGACCGAAGGAGCCTCAGCACGAGGAGCGTCGCAACCGGCCGCTACGTGGCCCTCAGCACCACACTGGAAACACGTGCGGGTTTGACCTTGATAAAAGATCTGCATAGAGAGCCCACGAAACGAAACCCTGGATGGAATAGGGCTCGTGATCCGCATGACGAGCGCGCGTGCACCCAGCCGGACCCCCCCCTCAGCCGGCCCGCACTCAAAATGTTGAACCAGTGCTTCACCACCGCATCAAACCGCGTAAACAATGGCATGAGTTCCATCTCAGGGAAGGTCACCGGCACGCCGTGAACATTCACAAATGACAAGGGCCCTCCAGGGATCCGCGATCTCCACAGACAACCGAAGCCGGAAGAGGAAGCGAGCGGACATCCCAGAGAACCACAAACTCCTGGTAAATATGTGACGTGGCAAACGACACCGCAACACGGGTAGGCAATAATTTCTCGAGTCCCAGGAGATCGGAGACGTCGACACGGAGCATGTCCAGGAGAGCAATCTCCACAATGGGCCAGTCCACAGCAGCAGAAAAATCTTGCCGTACAGTATCTATCCGTCGAATACGGCCACTACCAGCCGCTTCTATACTGCCAGGCGGAGCCCCAACAAGCGGGCGCTCCACACCTCCCACAGCAAACCACCCTTCTTATGGGTCCTCCAGCCCTCCAGGCGAGATACCCACGTAACTAGGCGGGTTGTCCAACACTGACTCCCCCCATCACAATCAAATGTGAAGACTCCTTGCAGCTCCATGTAAGAAGTTGCAGACGTAAACAAAGCCAGGCAAGGTGGGATTCTGAGACACTTCTCTAGTAATCCCTAAGTTACTTTACTCGTCTCCAGACAATAAACAAAAGAAAATGCCTTAATCAATTACAAAATTGATTATGTGATTAATTACGTTAATTGACTGTCCACAGCAGTCAGCAACAAAGTACTTTACATTAATCACAAACATTTGTCTCTCTTAGACAACAATATGATGGTACTCTACGTTAATCATCAACATTTGTCTCTCTTAACACAAGTCAACTTGTTAACAATAACTCAAACTATCTTAAATTACATCACACTTGACTCCTTCAAGTATTCAGCGAGTAATTCCTAATTAATGTCAAACGGACAACTAGTTAAATCCCAATCGAGTTACGTTTACTAAGCCTACCGCTACCAAGGTAGTGGTAGGCTTAGTTAACGGTCCTGGTGGTTCACTCCCGTTTTTCCTTTTTCTATTGGTCTCATACTTAGAGTAAAAATATCTGCAGTGTGCAGTTCTTCATGCTTGAGGTCCACCTCCCAAGGGAGGTAGGCGTAGAAAAAAATCTCACACCCTCCACTTCACAGGGTGGAGTTCCACCTGAGCATCCGTAGGGTGAAGACATGTCATCTGAACACTCCGGCAGTTTGGGGAGGTTGCAGTTTTCGCCGGCAGGGGGTGTGGGGGTCTCTTACCCTCCCTGTCCAGTGTTGTTGCCTGCCTGGCTGCGTGCTGACGTGGCCGTTTTGACATGGGGGGCCTGGCCATTCCTCCTGTGTTGCGGGTAAATTCCGTGGGCCTGGAATTCACGTGTAAGGCTGGTTATCCGGCCATTGAGTTAGTTATGTGCGACATGCTTCGTGTCCCGGTGGACGCTGTGTATGGCGTTGAGCTTGTTACGGCCCACCGGGTGATTGTCAAGTTTGTGGGGGAGGAGGAGTATCGGGACTTCCTCCGGCGGAACGAGTGGCGTTCATTGCAGTTGCCGGATGGCGCCGGCTCCGTTACGATCTCGGACCGAAGTGGTGCCCTGACATATGTCAGTGTGCACGGTGCGCCCCTGGAGTTCCCTGAAGACCTTCTCTGGCGCTTCTTCGGGAGGTATGGTGTAGTCATCAGTGTGCGGGTGAACAAGCTGTCCTCGGGGAAGTATGCTGGGAAGCAGACGAACGTCCGTACATTAGGTATGCGCCTGCGGTCGGATATCCCATCTTCTGTCCGGCTGCTGGGCTACTACGTTCGGGTGTATTATGCCCGGCAGCCCCGTACTTGTTTCCGGTGTGGACAGTTAGGGCATCAGGCTGCCGGGTGCTCTGAGACCCCTGCTGCACCTGTTAACTTATTCCGGGAGGAGGATTTCCCGCCGCTCCCTCAGGGCGTGGATTCCGGGAATGAAGTGGAGCAGGTCCCAGTCGCTGCTGATGCAGCCCCTCCTGCGTCACCCGACATGCCCCCGGTGCTTGTTGTCCCTCAGCCGAGTGCGTCTGCGTCTTCCTCGACTCCTGCTGCTGCGCCTTGTCCTGCACCCTCGCCAGGTGTTCCGGCTGTGCTGGGTGTTGGGGGGGCTGCGGAGCATCCTGTTGTGTGCGGCCCGGTTCCCCATGTGGTTGAGGCTGCTGCAGTACTGCGACGGGCGTTGGTTCGCCCGGTTCGTGAGGGCCGTGGTTCTGGGTCCGCCTCCGGCTGTGAGGATGTGCGGCCAGTGCCCAAGCGTTCTAGGCGCTCTTCTACGGCTTGGGCTCATATGGAGGACTACGACGTGGGTGGAGCTTCGGGAGATGGTGTGGCGATTCCGGGTGCCTCGTGCTCTACGACGCTGGTGGTGGCTGATGTCCATGTGTCAGCTGTTGACGATGTTTGTGCGTCGAATTTACCTCCTGTTCTTTCTCCTGCAGAAGGTTCTACGCAGTGGGAGGTGGTTGCTCCTACAGGAGTGGATGGTGTGGATCCTGGTGCGAGCCGAGGCATCAAGCTGGTGCTGAAAAAGGATGCCAAGTGTGGGGGGTCCCAGCAGGTACAACGTTCAGTGGTTGACGAGGGGCCCTGTGAGGCAGCCGAGGAGGCTCCCAGTGTGCTGCCCATTGCCCGGCCTCATGGGAAGGTGTCTCTCCCTCTCATCTTGGCCTCCGGAGTGGCAAATGATGCTGACCATCCGTTGAATTTTGACATTGTTGACCGTGTGCGTCCTGATCCGTGGTGCCCTTCTACCATCTGGATTCGTTGGGCTAAGTGTTTTATTGTAGGTGTGCCAGAGTTAATGCCCGATCCTCGTACGCTCAATAGTGACCATGTTTCGGAGGACATTATGTTACTTTGGGAGGCGTACTGTATTCGCTTCCCGGCGGAAGATTGGCCGGACAAGTATGAGATCTTTTCGTAGTCTGTGTGCTTGCTGTGTGTTTGGTGTGGTGTTGTGCTGTTTTGTTGTATTTTTCTTTTGTTTTCTTGTGTTTTTTATGTCGGCCCTTCAGGCCGGTGTTTAGTGACTTTGTATGGTTGTGTATTGATTTGTTTGTTTCTTGATGTACTTTGTTGTTGTATTCTTGGTCCTTCAGGCTAGTTGTTGTGTTTATGCCTGATTTGTTTTCAGGTGTGCGTGTTTATTGTAATTGTTTATTTTGGCCTCGCCTTTTGTTTACGGGGTGGATGGCTTGGTGTGTGTTTGTTTTTATTAATGTATTGATTTTATGTTGCTTTACCTGTTGTACGTGTTTGGACAGTCTTGTGTTTGCACTGTTCTGTTTCCTGCTATGCCTCTTGTTGTATGTTTTGTGTTCAGGAGGTGTTGTTTTGTACTGTGATTGCTGGATTGCCATTGTATTCTGTTTTGTGCTTTGATGTATGCTGTATTTTTCATGTTTTTTTGTTTATGTGTTTTGTTGTGCTATGCTGTTTTGTTGTGCTATGCTGTTTTGTTCTGCTATGCTGTCGGCCCTTCTGACCGGTGGTCTATTGTTTTCCTTTATGTATTTTGTATTTTTATTGTATTTAATTTGCATGCTCTGCATGTAAAAAAAAAAAAAAAAAAAAAAAAAAAAAAAAAAAAAAAAAAACTTCACAGGGTGGATTGGGCCCTATCCCTCCAGTAGCTACAGCCCCAAAGGTCCGCTCACAAACACGAACTATCACTGGACAGCAAACCAGGAACGCACAGGCGACACGTTCGCCCCCTCCCAGAGCCAGGCGAGCACTTTATAAGTTAACTCTATTGACTTAGGGCAAGGCTCTTGAATACCACAATATCCTTCTCAAACTCCAACACTGTAGTGTCAGGTCACTCCCTTCTGGAGTTGCAATATCACCTCAGACAGGCAGCAGGATGTTCGAACGATACTTCTTCCACCTTGTTAATTGACGTTACCATATACTTGGTCCACTAATTTACATCAAAAACCTTCCAAATGCCAGCCAACATTTGAAGCCAGTTCTATATGCTGATTCAACTCATTTTCTCCCATCCTAAACCAGTTAATCTAAACACAGTTAATACCAATATATATTTAATATATGTTTGTGGTTAACTGTTAACAAACTTAGCAGTCAACATTGTTACGAAACTGTGTAAAACGATAAATTATGTTTCGTTTTGTACAAGTATATCAATCAAATTAGCCTAATTAACAATACCCAAGAGGGAGTATTTTGTGGTAATGTCATAGGCTTAGTGTTCGGACAGGCTTATCTAAGTAGAGGTTTCTTAGCCTGTAGGTGCCAGAAGAAATGTAATGTTAATTAGGGGGAAAAAGTGTGTCAATGCTGTGTTTGAGGTCACTAACCTGGAATCGGAGGCGGGGATGCCGGGAGAGATAAGGAGATTGAGGCTGGTCGCCTGCAGGTGCCACTAGAGAGTTCCGTAAAGTGGGGGTTATATGTTGTTGATGGATGGGTGGGGGGAGGGAGCAGGACTAGTACTTCAATTATTTCTCATACAGGGGGTGAGTGACCGCTCCATCCTAAATAAGACACATTTCAGGGATAACAAAAATCTTCCTATTAATTCACTTGGTGAAGGCTACAAAATAACATTAAGGTGTTAGTAAAACACCCTCTTCTCCCCTTCCCCCTCTCTTTCCCCTTCTTCCCCTTCATCCTCTGAGTAGATTTCAAAAGTCGTTTCATCCTCCACGATAATGAGAGGGTGTCCTTCAATGTCTTCTCCTTCCCCTTCTCTTACAGGTGTTGCCTGCTTCTCTAAGTTGGGGGACTTCTGCTAGAGGGGAGAAAAAAATATATATTTGCATGTATGGCGATTAAATAAAAGTTTTATATATATTTTTTAACTGTAAATACGGGGAGGATTTACTGGGCGCAAATCCTTAACCGTAGCCTCTGTTTAACTCAACAGTAAAATGGGTACTTGGTTGTAAAAACGATTCTTCGCGGCAGGGGTCGTATTCCAGGGACCTGACCGAAACGCTACGCGTACTAGTGGCTGTACAAGAATGTAACAACTCTTGTATATATCTCAAAAAAAACTACCACTATTCAAATATGGACTGGACCCAGGAACTGTGCTAAAAGATAAGAAAAGGAAATAACAAATATAAAAACTATTATTACAGAAAGAAATTAATCACTGTCAAGAACTTCAACCAATATTCACCCAGTGGAGTGCTCGCCTAGCTCTGGGTGGAGGCGGATGAGTCACCTATGAGCTCCTGGTTTGCTGACCCATGGTAGTTTGTGTTTGTGAGCGAATCCTTGGGGCAGTGGCGGCTGGAAGGATGGCAGCCCCTATTCCCCCTGTAAAGCGGAGGGATACTATTGGACTAGAATTTACTCTCCCAGCATCTTACCCGGCAGTTGAGGTGGTGACGATTTGTATGTTGCGGGTGGATGTGTCGTTTTGTGTGCGGCGGAGTTTTGTTGGGTTCCCAGCCATATTGGTGTTTCTTTAAATGAGCGTGCGGATGCTGCCGCCAAGGACGCTGTCCGCTCTTGTCCCATCTCTCGTAAGGGCATTCCGTATTCCGACTTTTACCCGGTTATCCATTCCTCAGTCCTTACCCGTTGGCAGGCTTCATGGTTGTCTGTTACTGGTAACAAGCTACGTACTCTTAAATGTTGTGTTTCCCCGTGGCAGTCCTCCTTCCACCGTAACCGGCGGTGGGAAACAGCTCTGGCGAGGTTGCGTATTGGCCATACTCGCTTAACCCATGGTCACTTGATGGAGCGGCGCCCTGCTCCTTATTGTCCTAGTTGCATTGTCCCTCTTACGGTCGTGCATGTCCTTCTTGAATGTCCTGACTTCCAGGACGAGCGTATGTCTTGCTTTCCGACCGCCCCTCGCGGTCACTTGTCCCTCGATAGAATTCTTGGTGACTCGGATACTTTTGATATCGTTCGCCTTATGCGTTTTTGTTCTCGTATTGGCATCCTTGGTGATATTTAGCGCCCTCTGATTATTTTGCGTCTTTGATGGTGCTACATAGCCTTCCCGGTTTGGTGCCTTCTTTTGATAATTACTTACTTTGTGTGCGGCGTTCAACTTGTATCCAGGCATCAAGCTGTTGTGAAACTCTGCTGCACGACTGTGGATCGCTATGACAGGAGGACGTTTACTCGGCCTGTAGGTGCTCCTTTTGAGTTCCCAGACTCTTCTCCAGTGTCACTTTACCCTGTATGGGCGGGTTTTGAGTGTCTGGATGAATGCAGTCTCCTCTGGGCGGTGGAAAGGTATCTCGAATGGGACCTACACTGTGGCGCTGGGCTTGAAGGACCCCATCCCTTCATCTCTCCTGCTTCTGGGCTTCATGGTATGCATATTTTATGGGGGTCAGCCCCGGATTTATTTCCGGTGCGGACTGTCAGGCCAACTGGCTGCTGGTTGTGATGCGAGCCGGGTCGGGCCTGGAACCTCTTCAGGGAGGAGGACTTTTCCCCGTTGGCGGTCCCGGACCTGTCGGAAGGTGCTGCTGTGGTGAGTGATACTTCCCAGTCGTCTAATGCCCCGTTGCCGGTCTCTGATGCCAGCCTCGATGAGGCTGTGGGTGTCGGGGTGGTAGTTAGTGCATCCCCGGCTCCCGCACCTCAGCTACCCCTGCCTGCCTCGTCACCAGTCGCATCTCTGGTTGTGTCTCCAATAGTGTGTGGTCTCGTGCCCCCGGCGTCAAGACTGCGCCCCAATCTGTACTGTCTCCGGTAGCTGTGTCTTCGGCCCGTATCGACGTGCATGCTATGATGTCTCCTGCGGTGTGTGGTCCTGTTTCCCGGGTTGATGAGGCAGCGATGTTGAGTGATCTTGCACTCCGTGGAGTTGCGCGGCCAACCAGACATTCTGCTATGGGGCCTGCAGGCTGGGGTGATAGTTCTGACAACCTGCGACCTGTGTCCAAGTATTCACAGCGAGCTTTGAGTCTCCGCCTCGTGGTGAAACCTGGGCCGACGTCCGGGATTTGGGGACTCCGGAAGTTCATCTTCTGTGGATGATGATGTGGGCAACGTTCTCGGGGTTCCTGCGACTCCTGAGGGCCGTGTTGCAGTGGTGATGGGTCCTGTGGTGGCATTGTCGCCTGGCCCTGGTCCTGTATCTTCTCCGGCTGCCTCTGCATCCCTGGTTGCTGGTTCCCCGAGTTGGGAGGTTGTGGCACCAGCCGAGGTAGTGGGAGAGGGTGGTAACTTGGTGTTGGTTCTTAAGAAAGATTCTGTTCCGGTGGCCCCCGTGCCTCTGGCGTCCTGGTCTGTGCCTTCCGAGCATCTGCTCTCGGTGATGCCGACCGCTGTGTGGCTGCGCTCTGCTCAGCCGTTCTTTGTTTCTCCGCCCCTTTGGTGTCGGCCCTAGCACCATCGCCCTCTCTGATTGTGTCCCCGTCGACTCTGCCGGCTCCTGTTCTTCAGTCCCATGTGGTTGCACCGTCTGTGCCGAAGAGCTCTGTGCGGCCTCTTCCCCTGACTTCCGCCCCCGTGGTGGGGGGCACTGAGCTGGATGTTCCTGACTTCATGCATCGACCGCGAGGATCATGTAGTCACGTTAACGTATCTGCGGAATTGTGGGCTCGGTGGGAAGAAGTACCCGCGGCGTCTATATCTGGATAATATGAGGATGAATAAATATGTGTGAGGTTCTTGTTTGGTGTTGCTTTCTTTCTTTATTTGTTTTGATGTGCTGTGAGCTAGGGGTTATTTTTTCATGTGTCTATTGCCTGGTTCTTGTTGGGCTATAGTGCTCTGGTGTTTTTTCTTTTCCGACTGTATTTCATTGTTATCTATGTTTATGTTTCCATTTTGTGTTTTGTATAACTTTTGTTTGTGTCTTTTCCTATTCTAACGTTTGTTCCTGTGTTTCTTGCCTTGACAATGTGATTAATGATGTTGATGTTTTTCTATTATTGTATTTGTGTTTTCCTAAATAAAAGAAATAATACTCACCAAGTCCTTCAAGGACATCGATACATTTTTTTTCTTTTTTTTTTTAGTTGCTCCTTCCATGATGCAGGTGGTGGCTGTCTCTTCTGGAGAGGGGTGATGAATGTCTGGGGTTTTAGGGCCAATGCCCTCCCTTACCCCCCCTTACCTCCCCACTTGACCTACTTTCATGTGTGTTATTTAGGTTAAGCAACTAACAAAAATATGCCCTACACCATCGATAAGAACCTACCCCCCAAACCTCTTCAAAATATGCTCACACAAGGCTGTTTCAGAGGGAAATATCGTCGTTTGTAGGAAAGGACTTGTATGTCGTTTAACTTTAAGGTTTCACTAGAAAATACATTATGTAAATAATACAAGGCCGAAGGTAAGCCCAGGTGACTTCTTCTGTGAACAAGCATGATGCAACGTAGCCCACATTCAAGACTAAAATCGCTCTGGAGTCTGTGGTGCATGGTGTATACTGCTGTTATTTTGTTATTTTTAATAAATTCCACAAAATAATGGCCCTATGTATCTGGGCTCATGGTATAGCTGTCAAAAAAAATCTGTCGTTTAACTACTTCGACATATATACAAACCCAGTGCCCCATAGGCAACCTACTGTCTGTTGGTAGAATATTAGTTATAAAGACTATAGGTCTCATTGCTGCAATATTTAAATGTACATTCTTATCTGCATTATAACACCCCAAATAATGCACGTGACACCCTTGTGATTGTTTTTTTATTTATATTAACATCCTGGTAACTCATTATGCTTAAGCTCGCAGATCACAGAGAACAGTTCTCTGTCAATCAATACTTAAAATGCCAACTGTTTCAACAAACTGCAAAACCATCCTATTACATGTGACCCCGCTAGCAAATTCAACCACCTATTGGGGTTGGTGTTGTCGTTGATCCTTCTTTATGGACAACCCAACCCAAAACTCGGTAGAGTGCTTATACTTTACCAGGAGATCACCCTGGGCGCTTCTGGCTCTTGGAGAGGGGCTCAACGTCACACGTTCAGGGGATGCGGCTCCAATACTTAGCCTCACTGTCACGTGCACACACCCACTCGAGCCGCTGTGACTCCCCACTCTCTCCTTATGTGATATGATCTCCTCAATCCCCTTTGTTTTATTATTATTACGTTCTACCCTGTCCACAGCTGTGGTTCTTGGTTCTTTCTCTCCCTCTCCTTCTTTCCTACTTCCTGGGAAGCCTCACTGGGACAAGAGCAAACACCAGCAAATTTGAATACATTTACTGGACAAAGCACATACACAATACATACACACATATAATAATAATAATAATAATGAATCCTACACTCTATACTATTTCAGTCAGGTTGCATTCCAACACCATTAGAACTCTTTCATCTGCTTATCAAGCAGTATCCTATCTCCTGATTCACCACCTAATACTACCAACCTCCTCAAGTAGGTCAAGTCTTATAACACAATGTTGCACTATCAGCAAGAGAATATATATCTATAAACACATACAAGGAAAACCAGTGTATGACTGCAATAACATAAATATTATTATAAACGTTCCTTGATATACAACAATGATCAATCGATCACCCTATCAGTCCTAGAACACATATGTATGTCTCTGCAGGTAATCCTGCCTACGACTGTAACTCTATACTTCAGTATAGAGTTACAGTCAAACAATCACTCACCTTTCACTGCGTCTTGCACGCTAATGACAACCAAACACTCTACCAACTCCCTACAAGTAATCAACCAGAACTTCCCTTCCACATCTGGAAGCTCACTACCCTGATATCTTCAGGTTCTTCCAGGTTGATCTACCAGGATCATATACAGCTTTTCCAGGCTGCTACACCATGAAGTTTCCTCGAACAGCACTGGA
Source organism: Procambarus clarkii (assembly GCF_040958095.1). Classification (NCBI taxonomy): domain Eukaryota; kingdom Metazoa; phylum Arthropoda; class Malacostraca; order Decapoda; family Cambaridae; genus Procambarus; species Procambarus clarkii. Next base: position 16,638,102 of record NC_091203.1, on the reverse strand, counting down.
GTTTCACCACTGGTATTACAGAAGCATGTGACACTCTTCTTCAGTGCTTCTCCTCACAGCTCGAGGTCCTACTCTTCACTGTGGGGGCTACTCTTCCTCGGAGTACACTACTCCTTCAACAGTCTTGGAGTCTCTTTCACTAACTCACTCTACTGGCTCGAAGTTCTCAACAACTTCTTCCCCAGACAAACCTGCAACCCAATGACACACCAATAAAAACGTTTCCCATTAAACACATAAACGAAAATAACCACACAATATGTTTGCATCCAACATCTTTCTGCTCTCTACATACTGTGAGAGCGGACTCCCCCGTTTGGGCTGGTCCATGCTCCGCCTTGCCCGGTGGGCGGCTCCTCCCTCTGGGAGCGTCCTTCTCCGCCAGTCAGTTGGCTCCAGGCGGTCGACGGGAGAGGACATGCTGCTCGTCCCTCCAGCTGTCTCTCTCATCTCCGTCCTCTTATTTAGGCTTCCTGCCTTACCAAAACATGTCTAACGTATCAATAAACATTCGCTATGATCGCTGGGCACACGATCAACTACCGGCAATCACTGAAAACTGGTTAAAATTATGCTTACCACAAAAAAGTCTCCCTGCAGGGCACTCTCCCTCTGACGGAGTCTGATCAGGGCGCTCCCACGGCCCACGATAATGTCTCTGGGCAGCTTAATAAACTCTCCTTGCCGTCCAGGACTTGAGACCACACATTCCCAGCTCGGTTCCACAGCTGGAACGTCTGCACACTTCCTTTCTCTTGAAGGTACATCACCTAGGAGTTCCTCTCTGACAGGAGCACACACGGAGCGCAGCTTCCCCTCCCGATGTCTGGTACTCAAGTGATTTAAGCTCCTCTCAAGCGAGCCTCACACCACCAAACTCTCCACATCTTGTGTCAAGTCATTTACTTATTTTCTTATTCACTGCCCATTATCTTAAATTGTCTATCAAATCCAACCAATTATTTTACATCTGTATCTTCACCTCTATATTTACTAGACCTTCTAGTCAGGTCAGGCTTCGTTTTTCGGCTGCCTGGGATCATAACACTCCGTACGCAAGTTGCCAGATTTCTCCATAGGGAGGGAATCCTATGTTCGGATGGAGGACCAGTCAAAGGCAAATATTGACCTTCCTCTTTTAAGTGTGTCATTAGCTGGTATTAAATCACGCTCTAACCCTAACTTTTAGTATCAATTGGGTTTCGAAATAATGGCGTGAATAATGATTATCGCAGTCCCCCGCAATTTGGTAAATTGCATTATTATTCAAATAAATGCCAATACTTTTAAACTTCGCATTTTCAAAATATAATCCATTTTCCTGGTGAAAGCCTGCATAATATGTCATTGGAACAATTACCATATATATCTTGTGGGGTATTACTTGGGCCCAAGGCTGATCAATTAAGAGATTGGTTTGATTCCCTGTCATCACATAAGTTTTGGACATGGTCGAATTAAAAATATACGGGGTCCGGGGAAGGTTACAGGGTCCATTAATTCACTGTTTAAAGTCAGATGGGCGCTGGGGGTAGGGAAAACTCATGTAACCTCATAATTCAGCATAATCCATATGTATCCGATATTTCGTACTGTCTGACACGCTTGTATTTAACAGGGGAACTAGTGGCCTATCTCTGAGCAGAGGCGGACGTGTTGCTTGTGAGCTCCTGGTTTGCTTACCACTGATAGTTTGTGTTTTTGAGCGAGCCCTTGGGGCCGTGCCGGCTGGAGAGATGGCGTCTTCCCTCCCCCCTGTGAAGCGGACGGATACCATTGGCCTTGAATTTACTGGTCCTGCGTCTTACTCGGCCGTTGAAGTGGTCATGATTGATATGTTGCGGGTGAATGTGGCATCTGTGTGCTGCATTCAACTTGTATCCGGACATCGAACTGTTACGAAATTTTGTTCCACAGCTGTGTATCGTGACTTTGTGGACTACTATGAAGGGAGGACACTAATTCTGCCTGAGTTGTTGTGTTGTTAAAGATTTGCCACCTGGAACAAAAAGTTCCAAGCAACACGGGCTATGGTGAGCCCGTAGATCTGCCTGAAGGTGGTGGTTCAGTGGAAGTGTTGGACAGGTGCAGTGAGACTACCTATGTGGCAGTTTATGGTACTACCTTTGAATTCTCTGACTCCCTTCTCCAGCGTCACTTTACCCGGTATGGGCGGGTCTTGAATGTCCGGATGAATGCTGTCTCCTCCGGGCGGTGGAAGGGTATCCCAAATGGGACCCGCACTATGGCGATGCGATTGCAGGATCCCATGACTTTGTCTCTTCTGCTTCTGGGCTTCATATTATGCATATTCTATGGGGGTCAGCCCCGGACTTGTTTCTGGTGCGGACTATCGGGTCATCAGGCTGCGGGTTGTAGTGTGAGCCGGGTTGGTCCTCTAAACCTCTTCATGGAGGAGGACTTTCCCCCATTGGCGGTCCCGGACCTGTCACAAGGTGCTACTGTGATGAGTGACGTTTCCCAGTCGTCTGATGCTCCGGTCTATGATGCCAGCGTAGATGTGGTTGGGGGTGTGGGTGTCGGGGTGGTAGTTAGTGTGTTCCCAGGTCTCCTGCCTGCCCCGTCTCCAGTTGAGTCTCCAGTTGTGTCTCCTGTAGTATGTAGTCTAGTGCCCCCAGTCATCGAGGCTGTGCCCCGGCCTGCACTGTCTCAGGAAGAGACAGTGCAGGCCGGGGCCCTTCGGCCCATGTTGATGTGAACACGTTGATGTCTCCCGCAGTGTGTGGTCCTGTCTCCCGGGTTGTTGAGGCTGCAATGATGAGTGATCGTGCACTGGGTGGAGTGGCGCGACCGAACGGAGGTTCTGCTGTGGCGACTCCTTGCGGGGATGATAGTTCCAACGGCCGGCGACCTGTGTCCAAGCGCTTGCGACGAGCTTCGAGTCTGTCTCCGCCTCGTGGTGAGGCCTGGGCCGACATTAGGGATTTTGGGGACTCCGGGAGTTCATCTTCTGTGGATGATGATGTGGGCGATGATGTTAGGGGTGCCTGTGGCTCTTGTAGGCCGTGTTGTGGTGGTGATGGGTCCTGTGGTGGGATTGACGCCTGGCCCTGGTCCTGTGTCTTCTCCGGCTGCCTCTGCATTCCCAGTTGCTGGTTCCCCGGGTTGGGAGGTGGGAGGTTGTGGCACCGCCCGTGGTTGCAGAGGCGGGAGGGGTCTTGGTGATGGTTCTCAAGAAAGATTCTGTTCCGGCTGTCCCCATGCCTCTGGCGTACATGTCTGTGCCCTCCGTGCATCTGTCCTCAGTGATGCCGACCACTGCGTGGCTGCCCTCTGCTCAGCCACCCTTTATTACTCTGCCCCCCCCCCCATCCTGTAGTGTCGGCCCCTGCGCCATTGCCCTCTGTGATTGTGTCCCCTGCGACTCTGGGCATTGTGCTGCCGCCCTCTGTACAGCTGGCTCCTGTACTTCAGCCCCTTGTGGTTCCACCGTCTGTGCCGCCATGCTCTGTGCAGCCTCTTTCCCTGACTTCCGGCCCCGTGGTGGAGGGTGCCGTGCTGGATGTTCCTGACGTCTTGTATCGATCGCGGAGATCACGTAGTCAAGTTATCGCGTCTGTGGAGGTGTGGGCTCGGTGGGATGCTTACAGGAAGAAGTACCCCTCGTCGTCTCTTTCCGGATAACTATAATGATGATTAACTGTGTGTGTTTCTTGCTTTGTGTTGCTTTATTTATCTATTTTGATGTGCTGTGAGATACGGTTAATTTTTTCATGTGTTTCTTGCCTGTGTTAATTGTTACCTGTGTTTTTTCCATTTCGTGTATTGTACGACTTTTGTTTGTGTGCTTTCCTGTTCTTAAGTTTTGTTTATGTTTTCCTTGCCTTATAAATGTGATTGATGATGTGGATGTTTTTCTGTTATGTTGCATTTGTATTTACAAAAAAAAACTCGCTTGTATTTAGCATCCAAGCATAGGGGGAGAAATCCAACCTCACTCGCACATCTATATTGTCTAAAACGTATTGATCTAGGGTTATTATATCCATTGCTAGGAGGGAAGCACATCGACAAATCACGAGTTTTCAAATCGGTAATAATTTTTTTTTATTCTTGGCACTAGCACCGGTAAAATAGGTATTAATGAATTCATTAGTAATTATCCCAATATCACCAATCCAGTTGGAGCGAAAGGCTCCAATTCTTCCCTGGGTAGACATTTTTGAGGGTGGCATACAGCTAATTAATTTGATAAAGGATCACTAATTAAAATTAGAATTTGTTTCAACCACGTGCTCCCCTAAGAAGTCCTGTACTCCCTTAAACATGGTATTTGAAAAACCGCTTACAAATTCCGCATACTCGTCATCCTCTAATTTTGTTGTGTTGTCATCTCTGGTTAAAGATACTTTAAAGTCAATCACGATATTTGTCAAGTCTAAGAAAGCAGCCTGGGTCGCTGGTATGCGAAATTCTAGGTAATCTTCCCCTCAGTCATTGATTGATTGGTAAGTTGACAGGTAGAATTTCTAATTGTTGTGTGGAGGCAGTTGAACTCTCAACATTACGAATTTTGTTACTTCTGGGGAATTGGTCAATAATACTAGAATTATAATATTCTAATGGTATTTTCGCGCCAGCCCCCATTACCTGCCATGTTCCCCCCGAAAGTTAAAGTATGACTGCTTTAAGTTAGGGAAAATGCATCATCTTTATAGCAACGACTCTGATTACATTTTCTCTTCTTTCAAATTTGCTTAGTAGGAGTCTTTCTCCTAGAGAGCCCTTTAATTCTACCACCTGTCACCAATTTCCTTCCCATAGACTTAATGGCATCAAAGCCGTGTATATTTAGCATGCTTTTTACATCTCATTTACCGCTAGATAAATCACCAGGTAGGTTTTTCCCAAAAACAATAGCACGTGGTGTTTCAGCCCACCTGATAAATGGCATAATTCGTCGCGCAATACCAGCTAGAGTCCTGAAGAAACCTTCACCAGATCAGAGATCTGATCTCTGATCTCTGATCTCTGATCAGATCAGAGCCTGATATGTTCGAATGTCATCGAAGGCTCCTCCTCTCAAAGGTCGTTTCCGAGATAGAGGAGCAAATATCTTCCGAAATTCATTTTTAGTCGAGGGCTGGAAAGGTATTCTCATGTTGACCTGTCTTTATAATAACCGACTTATGGGAGAAACAGTTCTATATTTTAAAATACTTTAGAATGGGTATGTAGGATAGCGGTGACAGACCTACCATCTCCAAAACTGACACCCCGCCCGAACTGATCGGTAATCCTAAGGCTGATTTTCTCTACGATGTTGGTATTTAATGTCTTGTACATTAGTGGTGTCTTCTATATGAATCATGGTAGCTGAATGCATCCAAGATATTTACAATATGCCCTTCATATCTTTCTGGTTTGATTACGTTGCTTAAACTAAAAAGTAATCACACCCCCTCACTCCCCCCCCTCCGTCATTGTCTTGGGAGAATAAACCTATAATCTTGGAGGCGGTTGTAAGGTCGTCTGATTTTGTCTAATATATAGTGTATTTGCGCTTGCTGTCAAAACCAAGTACATTGGCTATTCTGTGTTTGAATTGGAGATGAAGAGAATATAAAGACCCACTTTCACCACTGTTAAGAGTGGAGGTTAATAACACCCTCTCTAAAGAAGGGCATAGGAAATAATTAGCTTTCTTACCTGAGAAGTAAGTGTTGAAATCACCTTTAAAACAAAGCTTCATATCGGTTGTAATTTTGACAACTAAGTTCGGAAGTCGTACATTTGATGTTTCGTGATAAGATGTTGGTTTTGGGTAGAAATGTATATATTAAATGCTCTGGGCTCTCAGTGCACCCCTTACATATAAAAGTAAAATAAAAATCAATACCAGTCCCTTCATCAACTTTGATTAGACCGTTAATTCGTTTTAGGAAGAGTATATTTATTAAAGCCATCTCATGTTTAATGGAGGGGTTTAAATGTAATGGAGAAATGTTTATAAATTCCGAAGCCTTGTTGTAAATATCCCCATGTTCGAGACTAGTGAGGTATATGTAATGTTCATCCGTCATTGTATTTGTACTAAAAAAAAAAGATTTAAGCATGTGTTAATATCGTCGATGTTGACACACTTCTCGCCCACTGCTGTTGGATGGAGAGGACACTGTACCGGCTGCTGTTGTTAACAGAAGCACGATAGTTTTAGTTTTGAAATAAAATTATTTTTATTTATTTTTTGAGGAAGTAAATTTTACATCAACATGCTAATTTTTGCGGGACTTCTTGGACGATGAGGACATAAAAAACACCTCCGTGGACTCAGTATTGGGGATAGTTTCAAGTAAGTAATTATCAAAAGAAGGCACCAAACCGGGAAGGCTATGTAGCACCATCAAATGCGCAAAATAATCAGAGGGCGCTAAATATCACCAAGGATGCCAATACGGGAACAAAAACGCATAAGGTGAACGATATCAAAAGTATCCGAGTCACCAAGAATTCTATTGAGGGACAGGTGACCGCGAGGGGCGGTCGGAAAGCAAGACACACGCTCGTCCTGGAAGTCAGGACATTCAAGAAGAACATGCACGACCGTAAGATGGACAATGCAACTAGGACAATAAGGAGCAGGGCGGCGCTCCATGAAGTGACCATGGGTTAAGCGAGTATGGCCAATACGCAACCTCGCCAGAGCCGTTTCCCAACGCCGGTTACGGTGGTAGGAGGACGGCCACGAGGAAACACAACATTTCAGTTTGTTACCAGTAACAGACGACCAAGAAGCCTGCCAACGGGTAAGGACGGAGGAATGGATAACCGGGTAAAAGTCGGAATATGGAATACCTTTACGAGAGATGGGACAAGAACGGACAGCTTCCTTGGCGGCAGCATCCGCACGCTCATTTAAAGACACACCAATATGGCTGGGAACCCAACAAAACTCAACTGACTTAAATTTATTGTGAACAAGAAACAGCCAATGCTGGATCTCGACAACTACAGGATGAACCGGATTAAAGGACCCGATAGCCATGAGGGCACTATGCGAGTCAACAACAACTACAAAGGAAGACTGACAACGGGAAAGCAGGAGACGAAGAGCACAGAGAATAGCATAAAGCTCCACTGTAAAGATGCTAGTCTCCGGAGGTAAGCGACACATATAAGTGCGATCAGGAAAAACAACAGAGTAGCCAACACCGTCCGCAGACTTAGACCCATCAGTGAAGACAGAAACGGAGCGGGAGTGAGAAGAAAAGTGCTCAAGGAAAAGGCGTTTTAGAACCGTCGAAGGGGTAAAAGCTTTAGTGATGTGAGTCAAAGATGTACAAAACTGTGGAAGGGGGGACTTTCCACGGGGGCAAAGAAGGAACAACACGAGGAGAAACATTAGAAACACGAACGGAAAGAGAATCCTGTAAGCGAGATAACCGGACAAAGAGGGAGGTGGTGAAGAGGAACAGGAACCGCAAGTGGGGTGAAAGTTAAAGCACGACAGAGGCGAGAGAAAGGATGTTGTAGGGATCGCGCAAGATACCGAAGACAGTAGCGATCACGGCGGTCCTGGAGAGACAGGAAGCCAGTGTCAACATACAAGCTAAGGACGGGAGTCGAACGAAAGGCACCAGAACTGAGGCGCAACCCAGTATGGCGCAAAGCATCAACAAGGCAAAGAGTAGGAGGAGAAGCAGATGAGTAAGCAGGGCAACCATTTTCGAGCTTAGACAGGACGAGAGAAGAATGTAAAGCTAGGAGAGTGCGCCTATCCGCTCCCCAAAAAGTATGGGACAATACCCGAAGGAGGGCAAAGGCCTTAGAGCACTAAACACAGAGGTAAGAGATATGGGGAGACCAAGACAAACGAGTGTCAAGGAATAACCCCAAAAGCTTCGCGGAATCTTTTGGGGAGACCAAGACAAACGAGTGTCAAGGAATAACCCCAAAAGCTTCGCGGAATCTTTGTACTCAAGGGGATGACCATAAAGTGACAAAGAGGGACGAAGAACGACCCGTTTCCTAGTAAAAGACATGGCACAAGTCTTAGAAGTAGAGAACTTTAAGCCATGATCGGTGGCCCAAGACGACACGGCATCAATCGCAAGTTGAAGCCGGCGCTGAAGGAGAGGCGAATCATCACCCTGACAGCAAAGGGTAAGATCATCGACATAGAGCGGAGAAGCACCTGAAGGAAGGGAGGAAAAAAGACAATTGAGGGCAACCAGAAAAAGAGTAGTGCTCAGAACACTACCCTGGGGCACACCTTCGTACTGCTGAAAAGAGGCAGAGAGCAGTACCAAGTAAGTAAGTAATTATCCAAAGAAGGCACCAAACCGGGAAGGCTATGTAGCACCATCAAATGCGCAAAATAATCAGAGGGCGCTAAATATCACCAAGGATGCCAATACGAGAACAAAAACGCATAAGGCGAACGATATCAAAAGTATCTGAGTCACCAAGAATTCTATTGAGGGACAGGTGACCGCGAGGGGCGGTCGGAAAGCAAGACACACGCTCGTCCTGGAAGTCAGGACATTCAAGAAGGACATGCACGACCGTAAGAGGGACAACGCAACGAGGACAATAAGGAGCAGGGCGGCGCTCCATCATGTGACCATGGGTTAAGCGAGTATGGCCAATACGCAACCTCACCAGAGCTGTTTCCCACCGCCGGTTACGGTGGAAGGAGGACGGCCACAAGGAAACACAACACTAGAGAGTACATAGCTTGTTAGGGGTAACAGACGACCAAGAAGCCTGCCAACGAGTAAGGACTGAGGAATGGATAACCGGGTAAAAGTCGGAATACGGAATGCCTTTACGAGAGATGGGACAAGAGCGGACAGCTTCCTTGGCGGCAGCATCCGCACGCTCATTTAAAGACACACCAATATGGTTGGGAACCCAACAAAACTCAACCGACTTAAATTTACTGTGAACAAGAAACAGCCAATGCTGGATCTCGACAACTACTGGATGAACCGGATTAAAGGACCCGAGAGCCATGAGGGCACTACGAGAGTCAACAACAACTACAAAGGAAGACTGACAACGAGAAAGCAGGAGACGAAGAGCATAGAGAATAGCATAAAATTCCGCTGTAAAGATGCTAGTCTCCGGAGGTAAGCGACACATATAAGTGCGATCAGGAAAAACAACAGAGTAGCCAACACCGTCCGCCGACTTTGACCCATCGGTGAAGACAGAAAAGGAGCGGGAGTGAGAAGAAAAGTGCTCAAGGAAAAGGCGTTTTAGAACCGTAGGAGGGGTAAAAGCTTTAGTGATACGGGTCAAGGAAGTACAAAACCGCAGAAGAGGGACTCTCCATGGGGGCAAAGAAAGAACAACACGAGGAGAAACATTAGAAATACGAACGGAAAGAGAATCCTGGAGGCGAGATAACCGGACAGAAAGAGGGAGGTGGTGAAGAGGAACAGGAACCGCAGGAGGGGTAAAAGTTAAAGCACGACAGAGGCGAGAGGAAGGATGTTGTAAGGACCGCGCAAGATAGCGAAGACAGTAGCGATCACGGCGGTCCTGGAGAGACAGGAAGCCAGTGTCAACATACAAGCTAAGGACGGGAGTCGAACGAAAGGCATGAGAACTGAGACGCAACCCAGTATGGTGCAAAGCATCAAGACGGCGAAGAGTAGGAGAAGCAGACGAGTAAGCAGGGCAACCATAATCGAGCTTAGACAAGACAAGAGAGGAATGTAAAGCAAGGAGAGTGCGCCTATCTACCCCACAAGAAGTATGGGACAAGACCCGAAGGAGGGTAAGGGCCTTAGAGCACTCAACACGCAGGTAAGTGATATGGGGAGACCAAGACAAACGAGTGTCAAGGAATAACCCCAAAAGCTTCGCGGAATCTTTGTATTCAAGGGGACGACCATAATGTGACAAAGAGGGACGAAGAACAACCCGTTTCCGCGTAAAAGTCATGGCACAAGTCTTAGAAGTAGAGAACTTGAAGCCATGATCGGTGGCCTAAGACGACACGGCATCAATTGTAAGTTGAAGCCGGCGCTGAAGGAGAGGCGAATCATCACCCTGACAGCAAAGGGTAAGATCATCGACATAGAGAGCGGAGAAGACACCAGAAGGAAGAGAGGAAAGAAGACCATTGAGGGCAACCAGAAAAAGAGAAGTGCTCAGAACACTACCCTGGGGCACACCTTCGTATTGCTGAAAAGAGGCAGAGAGAGCGGTACCAAGGCGCACCCGAAAGGAACGACGAGAGAGGAAGCTGCGGAGAAAGAGAGGGAGATGACCACGAAGGCCAAAAGAATGAAGTTGAGATAGAATATGATATCGCCAAGTGGTGTCATAAGCCTTTTCCAGGTCAAAAAGGAGGGCAACAACGGAGGTCTTCGCAGCAAAAGCAGTACGAATATAGACCTCCAAGTTCACCAGGACATCTGTCGTGCTGCGGCACTTGCGGAAACCAAATTGAGAAGGGGAGAGGAGGTGATGGTGTTCCAGGAACCACATCAGACGAACGTTAACCATACGTTCAAAGAGTTTGCAGACACAACTTGTGAGAGCAATAGGGCGAAAGTCCTTAGGAGAAGTACCCTGAGACCCCGGTTTGCGAACAGGGAGGACAACGGCATCGAGCCAGTCCTCAGCGACTGACGACGACTCCCAGATCCGATTATACAGACTCAGTAAATACTGAGACGTGCACGGAGGGAGATGGCAAAGCATCTCATAATGAATACCATCGGAGCCCGCCGCCGTAGAACCGCAGAGGGCCAGGGCAGAACGAAGTTCAGAGAGAGAGAAGGGATCATTATAGGGAAGCTGAAGATGAGTGCAGAAATCTAAAGGACGAGACTCAAGGACAGGTTTACGAAGAAGAAAAGATTGGGGAAGATGAAGACCAGAGCTAACTGAAGAAAAGTGGGAACCCAGTACGGAAGCGACCTGCAACGGGTCCGCCACAAGAGTATCATGGAGGTGAAGGACTGGTGAAACATCGGGAACGAACTTACCCGCTATCTTGCGGATACGCTTCCAGATCTGGGCCAGAGGAGTTTCGGACGTAATTGTCGAGACATAAGGTGCCCAACATTCACATTTAGCCGTACGGATGGCCCTACGGGCCACCGCACTCACTTTCCGAAAGAAAAGAATAGAATCGGTCGTCTGCCTACGGCGGTGCCTCTTCCAGGCTGCACGCTTACAGCGGACAGCCCGGGCACAGTCCGCATTCCACCAGGGAACGCACTTCCGCGGACCCCGAGAGGAAGAGCGAGGGAAAGAGTGGAGGGCAGCGTTGAAGACAGTGTCATGAAAAAGGAGGAGAGCGCGAGAAAGAGGCAGAAGGGAGAGGTCAGAGAGAGTAGCACTGAGGGTAAATAGGGTCCAGTCCGCCTTTGCAAACTGCCACCTAGGGAAAGAGAGGGAAGGGCGAAAAGAGAAAAAGGAAACAAGGATGGGGAAATGATCACTTCCATGGAGGTCATCAAGAACCTGCCACGTGAAATCTAAGTAAAGAGAAGAAGAGCAGAGAGAAAGATCAAGACAAGAAAGGGTGCGAGTCCGAGAGTCCAAATGAGTGGGCTCACCAGAATTCAGAAGAGACAGGGAAGAAGAGAGGAGAAACGGCTCAAGAAGGCGACCCCGGGTATTCGTCAGAACGTCACCCCAAAGAGAATGACGACAATTGAAGTCACCCAGCAGGAGCACAGGCTCTGGCAAGGAGTCAAAGAGGTGTTTCAAATCAGGAAGAGAAAGCGGGACACTCGGGGGGAGATAAATGGAACAAACTGTGTACCATTTCCCCACAAAGATACGAGCAGCAGAACAATGGAGAGGCGAAGGAAAAAGTAAAGGAACAAAGGGAACATCAGCATGAATCAAGAGAGCAGAAGAATTAGAAGCCCCAACAAAGGCTGGGGGGGGGGGAGAGAAAGGAATAGCCACGAAAACGACCAGGACGAGCACCAAGCATCGGCTCCTGGAGACAGACACAAAGGGGCGAAAACCGCGAAATTAGAAGTTCGAGTTCGAGGAAATTGGCGTAATAACCTCGAACGTTCCATTGAAGAATGGACAACGACGAGAAGAGAAAGGACAAAAACAGAGAACAAGGAAGAAACAAAGGCGAAAGCGCAACAGAGCACGTTAAAGAATATCAGGGTCGGGATCAGGGTCAGCAAAGTCAGGGTTAGGGGGAATGGGTAAACTGAGCAAAGACGGAGGGAAGGTAACGGGAGAACAGATCAGAGGTGGGCGGGTGGGGTCCGGAGGAGGAGGAGGAGGAGGAGGAAGAGGAGGAGACAACGGAGAGCAGCAGTCAAGGACAGCAGCAGGAAGAGGTGGGGTAGAAAGACGGGAGCGAACCTCAGCAAGGGCAGCAACCGAGAGGGAAGTGGGGGCTAAAGAAACCTCCATAGCAGGAACAGGGGGCGCAACCACCGAAATGGGAGGGGAAGGAGCGAGAGAGGCAGAAGTAGGGGCCGAGGAAGAAAGCGAAACCTTCTTACCCGCCGGGGAAGAGGAAGGAGAGGAGCCAGGCTTACGCTTCTGACTTAGAAACAGGTGTCCCAGCAACCACGTACTGGGCAACGGATTCTAGCGTCTCAGCAGGAGAAGCCGAACGAGAGCAAACATGACGGCCGTGTGGAGAGCGATGGACATCAGCCCGCACCGACAGGCGGTGGGGAGAGTCAAGAGACGGAGGGGAAGGATGGGAAGGAGGAACGGAGGGAGACGAGGAAGAAGACACAGGAGACACGACAGACCGGGTAGAAAGAAAGGAAACCCCAGACAGAAGACCAGGAGGTGGATCCTTCGGGAGAGAACCCAAAGGAACAGAGGAGGGGGCAGTGGGCGTATCAGGGTCCAAGGCCCGGAAACGGTTGTGAGTCTGAGGAAGGCGGGAAGGACGAGGAGAGGAAGAGCGCAACACGCGAGCATAAAAGATATTAGCATAAGGCGGGAGCCGGCGAACCTGGCGTCTCGCCTCAGGAAAAGATAAACGCTCCCGGTGCTTCAAGTTGAGGACGGCTGCCTCAAGCTTGTAATGGACACACGCACGGGAGAAGGTAGGATGGGCCTCACCGCAGTTGAGGCAACGAGCCTGGGGAGAAGTGCACTCCGACTGACCTTCGCCACCACACAAAGGAAAGAGAGAGACAGTCCCAGAGCAGCGGAGGGCACCATGCCCAAACCTCCAGCACTTGTTACAGAGCCCAGGAGAAGGAATGTACTCCTGGACAGAGATCCTGGCACCAGCAAGAATGACAGAGGGTGGAAGGATCCTACCACCAAAGGCAATCTTCACAACCCGGAGGGGTTGACGGCGACTACCACGAGGGGGGCGAGTAAACGTGTCCACCTGGAGAATAGAATGGCCTTGGGCAGCAAGGATATGTCGAATATCGTCGTGGCAGTCGCGCAGGTCCCGAACACCGGTTGCAACATGGGGCGGGAGCAGAATAGTGCCAACACTGGCATTCAACTGAGCGTTCTTCGAGACCCGAACGGGGGTCTCGCCAAGGCAGGATAAGGCAGCCAAGCGGGAAGCAGCATCCAGAGAAGGAGCAGCAACGACACGTGTACCGAGACGAGTGGGGTTGAAAGTAATGGAGGCATCCACGGAATCAATGAGATGTCGATGGAGGGAGAAATCGTCAGGAGGCGCAGAATCAAGAGGGAGATCAAAATATTTGGCCCACGAAGCGGGACCAAACAAGGCTTGATAGGTAGCAGAACTGGAAGGAATCGAGCGAGGGCGGCCGTGACGAGGACGGCGGTGAGAACCCCCAGAGAGAGAGGGGTTAAAAGGCGCAGTAGTTACAACTAGAGAAGGAGCCGCGCCAGGGGACGAGGTAGTCACCACTGGGGGCTTGGGGCTCGACCCAACCACAGAGGAGGGAGGGGAGCCAGGGGAAGGAGTCAGAGAGGCCAAAGGAGGAGCAAGGTCGGGGCCCAAAGCAGCGGAGGCTACAGAGCCCGGTCTTCCAATACGGACCGACTCGGGGGATTGGTCGCCCACCCCACGAGCCTGAGAAGGTAAGCCAGAAGCAGCCGAAACAGGGGTTATCATCTTGACGAAAAGAAGAATTCATTCACGAATGTGCCCCCACACCCACCATGGACCCACAATTAGAGGCAGGACACCCAACAAGAAGCTATCGCCGATCTTGTCGGGGCCTCCTAGGGGTGCGTCGTGAGTATACGCCCCACAAACGCCACCTTAAGAAACCGACAGTCCGTCGAGATCGGGTTCAGTGACGAAAGGGGGATTGACAATAAAAGGTTCCCCTCGCTCTCAACGTCGGGTACTACAGTTCTACGGGTGCAAGAGTATGCCTCCTCAAGCACCCGGGCGTCAAAATAGAAGAAGTCCAAGGGAAGAACCAGAACGAGCAAAAGGTCGGCAGGAAACGGCAAGCAGATAGGAGAAGAGGGGGGAGAAAAACGAAACAGAAGGAAAAGGAAAAGATGCCCAGCAGAATTGGAGAGGACGGCAGCAGGAGAACAGATCAGAGGTGGGCGGGCAGGGTCCGGAGGAGGAGGAAGAGGAGGAGACAACGGAGAGGAGCAGTCAAGGACAGAAGCAGGAGGAGGGGGAGTAGAAAGAGGGGAGCGCACCCCAGAAAGAGCAGCAACCGAAAGGGAAGCAGGAGCCAAAGAAACCTCCATAGCAGGAACAGGGGGCGCAAGCACTGAAACGGGAGGGGAAGAAGCAACAGAGCCAGAAGGAGGAGCTGAGGAAGAAAGCGAAGCCTTCTTACCCGCCGGGGAAGAGGAAGGAGAGGAGCCAGGCTTACGCTTCTGATGTAAAGAGACCGGTGTCCCAGCAACTACGTACCGGGCAACGGATTCCAGTGTCTCAACAGGAGAAGCCGAACGAGAGCACACACGACGGCCGTTAGGAGAGCGATGGACATCCGCCCGCACCGACAGGCGGTGGGGAGAGCCGATAGATGGAGGAAGAGGATGGGAAGGAGGATCGGAGGGGGACGAGGAAGAAGACACAGAAGACACGACAGACCGGGTAGAAGGAAGGGGAACCCCAGACAGAGGACCAGGAGGAGGATCCTTCGGGAGAGAACCCAAAGGAACAGAGGAGGGGGCAGTGGGCGCATCAGGGTCCAAGGCCCGGAAACGGTTGTGAGTCTGAGGAAGGCGGGAAGGACGAGGAGAGGAAGAGCGCAACACGCGAGCATAAGAGATAGTAGCATAAGGCGGGAGCCGGCGAACCTGGCGCCTCGCCTCAGGAAAAGATAAACGCTCCCGGTGCTTCAGGTTGAGGACGGCTGCCTCAAGCTTGTAATGGGCTTCGGGTGGTGTGCCTTTGGCTGGTGCTCCTCCCTCCGCTTCTCCAGTGGTTCCTCCTCCCCCTTCGGAAGCGGGATCTGGGGATGAACGGGGCATTGAGCGTGGTGTCGGGCTCGGGGTGGCGGAGGCAGTGGAGACACTGTGGATGGTGTCCTCGACGCCTGGGGCGCCCTCTTCGCATGGTGTGTCTCCTGTGATTTTGAAGGCGGTTCCTGGCCGGTCGTCTTCCAGGGTGCGGCAGGGGGTTGAGCCTGGGGGTGGTGTGGATGTGGCTCCCGCTGCGGGTGCGGTTGTGTCCCCTGGGGGACGCGTTGGGGGTGTCCTGAGGTTCTCCCGATGGCGCCCTCTGTTGTCTGTGCGTCTTTGCATGTTCGTGGTTTAAATGATCTTGGAGTCCAGTTGGGCCTGTTGGATGGTGTGTGTGTGTGTGTGGTTGTTTTGTTTCTGTTGTGGTTGCTCCTGTGGGTGTGTGTTCGTTTGGGTGTGCTTGTGTGTGGGTGTGGTTTTTATGTTTTCCCTGGCTCCTGCGTGGGCCTTTTTGTTTGCCTTGTATGGGTTTTATAGTTTGTGCATTTTTGTTCTTTATGGTATGTATGCTTATATGCTCCTTTGTCTTTGGAGCGTGCCTCTTCTGTATTTTGTGATTTTCTGTGTGGGGGGGGGGGGTGCCCGGGTTTATGTTTTGTCCTTCCCCCCCCCTTTTCATGTACTACTGTTCCCGTGTTATGAGTGTTCTTTTTGCCATTACTGATTGTTATTTCTCTTTTTATGTGCCATGTACTTTGCCTTGGGCTATTTATGTATTATTTATTTGTTCTTTCTTGATTTGTGTTTTGCCTTTGTATTATGTCTTTTTAATTATGCATGAGGACACGGAGTAAGACACAAGAGATGTAATCAGTTATTTCTGTTTGACTTTCCATGTTCTGTATTTCCATGTTTTTTGTTTAATGTAGTTTTGTAATTTTGCCTCTTAGGGGTTTCGGAGGCCTGATGTTCTGTACTTTTATGCACCTGTGTTTGGGTTGTTGGGCTGGGCTTGTATGTGCGTTCTCCTTTTGTATTTCTGTACTTAAGGTTGTGTGGAAGTGCCTATGTTTTATGTTATTTCTATTGTGCGCTATTTATGTCATGTTCTGTTTTTTGTGGTAAATACTGTCCCCGTTTCTGGGTTCTCTTTTTTTTGTGCCTTGTGTCATGCGTTTTCTTTCTTGGTTTTTGTTGGGTATGTTTAGTGTATCCGTGTTTACTTCCTTTGTTATATTGTCCTGTGTATGTTCTTAACTTGTTCTTTCGGCGGGTGTCTGTTTTGTACATTGTGTATTCTTTTATAAAAATAAAAAAAAAAAATAACACTATCCCAACCGCATCTTGGCAACCCATCAGTCTGGTGGAAGTAGTGTCGCCCATCAACGTTTGTTCCCACCCGAAACAACCTTTTAATATACTTTCAGGCCTTTTGGAGTGTAATATGAACCGAATATTTTGACCAAATGTGGTCTTCTACATGCCAGGGATACTTCGGTGCAAGTCAACAGGTAATGCAAGGTCATGATGGGTTACGATTGTTGGTACGGGCAGCAAATACAGAAGGCGACATTTCCGATATTGTGCCCAACCACTTTCGTCCACCACGTCACCTAGGGATTCCCAGAACGTTTATGGGTAGAAGCATGGCAGGCGATCGATAGAAGTGATGTAATTTTATTATTGAACACTTCCGCGATGCAAGGTCCCGCTAGTCTATTAACGAGGAACATTTGAAAAAAATTGTTAGCCAACTAGTGAAATACGCATTACAAGATGGTAGCGTCTTCACTATAGCAACTGCCTGCATATATAGGGATCCGTGCAATCTGGGAGTGTTCTGTAGTAACAAACCCCTCGGCATGACTTATGCACGATGACTGATAAAGATACTGTGCAACGAATAACCATTTGACACTTTCACTTTTGAGCTAATAAAAGTTGTAGTTCATTAGTGCTCCTTTATTTCAACAAGACAATAAATTAAGCATAGTATCTGGCGGTGGTGGAAGTAACCGTAGTAGTTACTATTTGGGTGACGGTTGTTACTATATCCTGCACGAGTTCTTGTGTAGATACCACAGGGACCGTCTGGATCTGCAAAATACAAACATTATTGACGTTTGTGTAATAAAGTTTATGAACACATGCACCAAGTTAAAGACTACATAGTTACCTCGTGAGTGACAGCCACGTGGGTGATGGTCTGCCAGTATTTAACAGTATCTGTTGTGGTGACGAACTGACTGTAGACGGAGACCATTGTGCTCACTGGGTAGACCCCCACCGTAGCCGTCACCAACACTACCGGTGTGGAGGTGACCCTTATCACAGAGGTCACCGTCTGTGGCTGCTGGGGAACAAACTCCCATTGGGTGGTTGTCTGGGTGACTGTCAGGGTGATCGCTGTCTGCTCAGTAACCCAGACGTCAGAGGTTGTAGTCTCCCGCAGAGTGTGTGTCAGGGTAGTCTGGAATGTTATACGTCATTAGAAAATGTTACCATTAACAGGTTGGTTGAGAAGGGTAGTACCATGGTTACCAACCTCAGTGGTGACAGTGGAGGTTGTGGGGGTGACGACTGGCAGGGGCGCGTGGGTGCCGTAAGGTTGGTACGCCTGACCCTGGATCTGTTAACGAGCAATTTTTAGTACCTCAAATATTTTGTTTAAAATTTCCAGGAGTACAGTGTAAAATGGCAATTACCTGGGCGATGCAACCGAGGAATAGTAGAGCCAATATCGCCATCTGTAAGTAAGAAAATGCAGTCTAATTAGGAGTCTGACGAATTTTTAAATTACTATATCAGAGCCATGACATTTGCTGAAGTCATGAACAGAACCGATGTTCAAACATTTCATAGTTCATCCCTTACACCGGGTCTGACAACGAATGGAAAGACCAAGAAAACGTAATTTTAAAATATCGGTAGGGTAAATTTAATGTAAATACGGTTTTAAAGACTAAATATATTAAAGATTGATGGGAAGGTCATAAGAAAGTAATCCGAGTGGGTCCCCAAAGTCCATTATGTAAAATGTCCCTAGAATTGTCATTTTAGTTATTCACCGACAGTGAAAAATAAGTATGCCTAGCAGTCTCACTGGACGTTTGCCATGTGTTGACACGGTATTTAAAGTGCAAGAGCCATGTTTAACAGTTAAGGCCGCTTATTGAAAGCTTAATAGTTCGAAATATTTATGCATTGGTAGAAAATCTGTTTTAACAGTTCATTATTACTGTAAAGCAGTAGAAATGTTTAATTTATGTTAAACTACTATTTTCTTAGTGTTTTCGCATTATGTTCAATGACCGGCAGATATTCGTTGACAACCTGACGTAGAGTAAAGAGAAGATGCTTAAGAATAGTTAGGAACTTTTTAAAATACCAGTTTTTATTTTTATTATTATTAGGTCCTTATAGTAGAATACCGGTTGTCAAATTAATCTACATATCTCGGCAAACCGAAGAACCCAATTATTTACTTACTACGACAACGATAATTTTAGTATATCAAGCAGAAACTATATTAAAAAAAACTGATTAACTTCCACAAAAAATCATGAGTATTTAGCTACAACATATAACATCTAACCTTTAACAACACTTAAAGTAGGAGAGAAGGTACCACACAAACAACAGTGGACTGACTGAGGGTTGAAGGCGGGCCGGGCACCTCGTTGACTCAACACCAAACACTTTAGGGGAAAGGTAGAAAGTTCCCCCCAAAAGCTGGTAAGACCACCATAACAGCGCCATCTATTGACTGAACTGTCAGCTTTGCTTCCAGTGAAACAAAATGGTGTTAAGACTCACGGAGCTTCAATGTTTATCTATTGTTTTCATTTCCAATAAATCTTTGCGTTTCTATTTTATAATGATATTAGAATATTAATTTTATTTGCAGCTTTTCTATCGCTTTACTGATTATTAGCAAAAATTAATAGTTTTGCTTAAAATATTTTCTTAAGTCTTAGAATATTTTGTTATAAGTAATTCTAAATATATATATTTATCACCTAAGGCCTACTCTCGCATATTGAGAAATAGCAGCGTGGATTTAAATTCATATATACAACACGTTAGACCTACACTCATATATTGAGAAATAACATTGTAGGCCTCAAAGCCTATATTTTTAACCGTATGCGTACTTGTCTCCACCATTACAGTTGACTATAATTTCCCTCATATCTATACAAAATCCGCAAAATAGCGGGCAAATTTGTTCCCGATATCTCGCCAGTCAAGTTCAAGTACGTTTATAGAGACAATAAAATACACATCTAGAGTAGCTTAGGCTATTTTTACCTTCACCTCCGTGGTTCTGTTGTGGCGGATCCGGTGTCGGTAGCATCCGAACTGGGTTCACACTTTCGACTGTTAGCTCCGGTTCTCACCTTCCTCCCTCTTATCTTACTCATAAGGGGATCTTGAATCTTGTCCCTTAGATTTTTGCACACATCCTTAATTCCCCTATAATGCCCTTTTTTCTCTCCCAGAGTCACACTTGACTCCAATCTGCCCTAGCTCTCTGCTGTTCTAAGGCAGCGGGCTCAGATGACATTACTTATGAGATGCATCACGATCTTCCTCTATGCACATTTTAGTTTTCACTGAATATTTATAACCGTATATGGGAGTCGTCGTTAGTCCTCAAAGAATGGTTTGAGGTTATTCATCCTATTTGGAAACCAGGTTCTCTTGGAACATCCTATTAGGACTTCTGTCCCATTGCTCCATTGCATCTGCAGACTTTTTGAACGTAGGGTCCATGACCGTTTGATGTGGGTTCATGGAACACTGTCACCTCCTCTACCCATCTCAATCTGGCTTTCGCAAGTGTCGCAGCACAACTGAAGTCCTCGTGAATTTGGAGGTCTATGTTCATACTGTCTTTGCTGTAAAGACCTCCGTTGTTGCTGTCCTTTTTGACCTGGACAAAGAGTATGACACCACCTGGAGATACCGTATTCTGTCCCAACTCCGTCCTTTTAGCCTTCGTGGTAATCTCCCTTTCTTTCTACAAAGCTTTCTTTCTAATCGTTCCTTTAGATTGATGCTTAGAACCATACTCTCTGCCTCTTTTCGGCAATACGATGGAGTATCCCAAGATAGTGTTCTGAGCACTACTCTTTTTCCTGGTTGGTTTCAATGGTCTTCTTGCCTTCCTTTCTTCTGGAGTTTTCTCAGCTCTCTTTGCTGACGATCTTACCCTCTGCTGTCTAGGTGAAGACTCACCTTTCCTCCAACGACAACTTCAGTCTGCAATTGATGCCTGTCGTCCGGGCCAGCAATCATGGCTTCAAGTTCTATAGAAGAATTGTTCTCAGAATTTTACTCGGAAGGAGGTCATTCTTCATCCTCCTTCGTCGCTCTATGGCATTCCTCTTCTGTATAAAATTTTGCTAAACTTTTGGGGTTAATCTTCAACACTAGTTTGTCTTTGTCGCCCATATCTCTTACCTCCAAGTTGAATGCTCTAAGATCCTTAACTTCCTTCAAGTCTTGTCCCATACTTCCTGGGACGCAGATAGACGCACGCTCCTCTCTTTACATTCTTGTCTCGGGCTGTCTAAAATCGAGTATTGCTGTCCCGCTTACTCGTCTGCCTCTCCTTCCACTCATCGTTGTCTTGATGCTCTGTTCCATACTGGGTTACTCCTCAACTCTGGTTCCTTTCGTTCGTCCCCTACCTTGAGCCTTTCGTCCTGTCTCTACAGGATCGTCGTGATCGGTATTGTCTTCGCATATTCAGGGGGTCCCTACAACACCCTCACTCTCACTTACGTCGTTGTTTGACCGTTACTCCTCCTGTGGGCGCTGTTCCATTTCACCAACTTCCTTTTTTTTGTCTCCCTTGCCCAATCGAATCTAAATGCACTATTTCTGCAGGCACAAAAAGTAAATACACACACACACACACACACGCGCACCTACAAAACAAAGCAAAAAATCGTGATTATCTGCCTATAATCAGACCCTGAGTGTGTATACAAGATAGGATCAGTATGTAGGAAAGTATAACCAGGAGCCGCAGAAGCCCAGCTGTGGGAGCGTTCTCTGCAGCCTCACAGTCCAGAGATTAAGCCCAGCATTGGGGATAATTAGCTCATTTTTTGTCACACATTACTTATTTAAAACGGGATTTTGTTCTTGTTTCTTGTTTCTTTATGACATGAAAACGTAGATTTTTACGTTTCGCTTGCAAGATTCTCTGTTCCTGTTGCCAACATTTCTCTTCCTGTCGTTCCATCCTTGTCCACATGGAGGGTCCCTTGAACATTTTTCTTTACACTCCCACTAAGTTTACCGACGGTGTAGGCTACTCCGTTGTATTTTCCTGATTAGACCTATATTAGACTCCTGGAAACTAGCATCTTCACAGCAGAACTTTATTCAATTTTGTATGATCATGGTCGTCATAGGTGACTATTGCAGCTACCTCATAACTCTGGAGCTACCTCAGGATCTTATCGATCCTGTGGTAGTCAAAATTCAACATTGGCTGTTTCTAATCTCCAGCAGATTTAAGACAGTCGAGTTTTGTTGGGTTCCCAGCCATATTTGTGTTTCCATAATGAAGCTTGCGGATGCTGCCGCTAGGAGGCCACCCGCATGTGTCTTATTTTCCACAAAGGCATTTCTTTTTCTAGCTTTTACCCAGTCATTCGTTCCTCAATCAGTGCCCGTTGGCAGGGCTGATAGTTGTCTGTTACTGATAACAAGCTGCGTGCTCTAAAGAGTAGTGTGTCTTCATGGTTTTCCTCCTACCACTTTAACCGGCGGTGGGAAACAGTTTTGGAGAGGTTACGTATTGCTCAATATTGTTTAACTCCCGGGCACTTTTATGGACCGCCGCCCTGCTCCTTATTATCCAAACTGCATTGTCCCTCTTACGGTCGTGCATATCCTTGTTGAATGTCCTGACTTCCAGGACGTGCTGGAAGTCTTGCTTCCCGATTCTTGATTCCTTGGTGAATCAGATACCTTTCATATCGCTCGCCTTATGCACTTTTGTTCTTGTATTGGCATCCTTAGTGATAGGCCAATACAAGATACAATAAATGTTGGCAATACATGCACCATTTGAATATCCTGCACATTTGATTGTCTTGCATAGTCTCCCCAGCTTGGTGCCTTCTTTTTATAATTACTTACTTCTTTCCACTCATATTCAACCCCCTTGGTTCCTCTTCACCCCTTTCTCCTCTTTCTCACTTCCTCTCCATTTCCCACTACCTTTGTCTGGCCCTCGCCTCTCGCACTCAACTTGGTTCTACCCCCTCTCCCTACACCCCCTCCATCCCTGCTTCTCTCCATATCTATAAAATATATTTTATAAGTAATAATTATAGTGTCATCATTCAATTAAAATAAATTATATTTTCATTGACAATAATAAACACTTTTGATTTGAGTCTCCCCTCCCCCCATCCCTTCTAGTTCTGAGAGAGAGGGAAGTGTAGAATATTTTATGGGATTATGGTCTTAGTTTAAAAGGCAAAGAGTTTCAGTTAATTCTCCAGAGGCAAATGAATATTATTGTATTTTAACAAGATGCTTTAATACTTTTTCATTACTGGTATTGGTATTGGGAAGGACAGAGCAAAAAATTGTGGGCCCTCTGAATGTGTTCCAGCACACTGTTCTCGATTGAATTCTAGCGACCCTGACCAGCCTATGTTCATCCCGGCCAATTATCTGTCAAATTAGGTGACACTTGGCCCAGGCGTCTGGCCTACAACTATGGACAGAAATTTATCTCTCATAGCTACAGATTAACCAATAAGATCTCATAACAGAAGACGTAAATGCAATGACTTCAAATTTACTTCTCGCCTCGGTTACTCCTTGATGTGAAGGAGCGGGAGGGGGGTTGGTTGGTTTGTGTTCCGCCCGGGTAGGTGAGTGGCTCCTTCTGTCCTCTCATGTGTCTCTTGTGGCGGTACACAAGTGAAGTGCCTCCCGTGTGTTTTCTGAGCATAGACCCATGCATTCACTTCAGTTCCTTCATTTGGTTAAGCCTACTCAGTGGCTGCAGCACCTGGATGGGGGAGTGATAAAATGGGAGGTAGCATCCCAGTAAACACAAAACGTTTTCTGACTTATTTATTTGGTAGCAGAGAGGTGACACTGTAACTTTATATAAAGTCGTCTTTTAAACATATTAAATACGTATAAAGTGTGTGTGTGTGTGTGTGTGTGTGTGTGTGTGTGTGTGTGTGTGTGTGTGTGTGTGTGTGTGTGTGTGTGTGTGTGTGTGTGTGTGTGTGTGTGTGCGTACTCACCGAATTGTACTCACCTAATTGTGCTTGCGGGGGTTGAGCTCTGGCTCTTTGGTCCCGCGTCTCAACCGTCAATCTACAGGTGTACAGGTGTTGATCTACACTTGTAACTGTGTATGGAGTCAGCCTCCACCACATCACTTCCTAATGCATTCCATTTGTCAACCACTCTGACACTAAAAAAGTTCTTTCTAATATCTCTGTGGCTGATTTGGGCACTCAGTTTCCACCTGTTTCCCCTAGTGCGTGTGCCCCTTGTGTTAAATAGACTGTCTTTATCTACCCTATCAATTCCCTTGAGAATCTTGAATGTGGTGATCATGTCCCCCTAACTCTTCTGTCTTCCAGCGAAGTGAGGTTTAATTCCCGTAGTCTTTCCTCGTAGCTCATACCTCTCAGCTTGGGTGGCAAAACTTTGAACCTTTTCCAGTTTAGTCTTATCCTTGACTAGATATGGACTCCATGCTGGGGCTGCATACTCCACGATTGACCTGACATATGTGGTATACAAAGTTCTGAATGATTCATTACATAAGTTTCTGAATGCCGTTCTTATGTTGGCCAGCCAGGCATATGCCGCTGATGTTATCCTCTTGATATGGGCTGCAGGAAACAGGTCTGGCGTGATATCAACCCCCAAGTCTCTTTCTTTTTCTGACTCTTGAAGAATTTCATCTCCCAGAATATATATATAATATATATTTATAATATTATATATATATATATATATATATATATATATATATATATATATATATATATATATATATGTCGTACCTAGTAGCCAAAACGCACTTCTCAGCCTACTATGCAAGGCCTAATTTGCCTAATAAGCCAAGTTTTCATGAATTAATTGTTTTTCGACTACCTAACCTACCTAACCTAACCTAACCTTTTCGGCTACCTAACCTAACCTAACCTATAAAGATAGGTTAGGTTAGGTTAGGTAGGGTTGGTTAGGTTCGGTCATATATCTACTTTAATTTTAACTCCAATAAAAAAAAATTGACCTCATACATAATGAAATGGGTAGCTTTTAACATTTCATAAGAAAAAAATTAGAGAAATTATATTAATTCACGAAAACTTGGCTTATTAGGCAAATCGGGCCTTGCATAGTAGGCCGAAAAGTGCATTCTGGCTACTAGGTACGACATATATATATATATATATATATATATATATATATATATATATATATATATATATATATATATATATACATATATACATATATATATATATATATATATATATATATATATATATGCAAACAAGCCTGAATGGTCCCCAGGACTATATACAACTGAAAACTCACACCCCAGAAGTGACTCGAACCCATACTCCCACAACTGGTATGTACAGGGACGCCTTAATCCGCTTGACCATCACGACCGGACATAAGGAAGTGATAGCCGAGGCTATATGAACCACTTCCCCGCCGGCACTCGGATGGTAATCTTGGGCATAGCATTTTATCAAATCACCTCATTCTTTGGGGCACACGTGAGAAACACAAATGCAAACAAGCCTGAATGGTCCCCAGGACTATATACAACTGAAAACTCACACCCCAGAAGTGACTCGAACCCATACTCCCACAACTGGTATGTACAGGGACGCCTTAATCCGCTTGACCATCACGACCGGACATAAGGAAGTGATAGCCGAGGCTATATGAACCACTTCCCCGCCGGCACTCGGATGGTAATCTTGGGCATAGCATTTTATCAAATCACCTCATTCTTTGGGGCACACGTGAGAAACACAAATGCAAACAAGCCTGAATGGTCCCCAGGACTATATACAACTGAAAACTCACACCCCAGAAGTGACTCGAACCCATACTCCCACAACTGGTATGTACAGGGACGCCTTAATCCGCTTGACCATCACGACCGGACATAAGGAAGTGATAGCCGAGGCTATATGAACCACTTCCCCGCCGGCACTCGGATGGTAATCTTGGGCATAGCATTTTATCAAATCACCTCATTCTTTGGGGCACACGTGAGAAACACAAATGCAAACAAGCCTGAATGGTCCCCAGGACTATATACAACTGAAAACTCACACCCCAGAAGTGACTCGAACCCATACTCCCACAACTGGTATGTACAGGGACGCCTTAATCATTGATTTGATAAAATGCTATGCCCAAGATTACCATCCGAGTGCCGGCGGGGAAGTGGTTCATATAGCCTCGGCTATCACTTCCTTATGTCCGGTCGTGATGGTCAAGCGGATTAAGGCGTCCCTGTACATACCAGTTGTGGGAGTATGGGTTCGAGTCACTTCTGGGGTGTGAGTTTTCAGTTGTATATAGTCCTGGGGACCATTCAGGCTTGTTTGCATTTGTGTTTCTCACGTGTGCCCCAAAGAATGAGGTGATTTGATAAAATGCTATGCCCAAGATTACCATCCGAGTGCCGGCGGGGAAGTGGTTCATATAGCCTCGGCTATCACTTCCTTATGTCCGGTCGTGATGGTCAAGCGGATTAAGGCGTCCCTGTACATACCAGTTGTGGGAGTATGGGTTCGAGTCACTTCTGGGGTGTGAGTTTTCAGTTGTATATAGTCCTGGGGACCATTCAGGCTTGTTTGCATTTGTGTTTCTCACGTGTGCCCCAAAGAATGAGGTGATTTGATAAAATGCTATGCCCAAGATTACCATCCGAGTGCCGGCGGGGAAGTGGTTCATATAGCCTCGGCTATCACTTCCTTATGTCCGGTCGTGATGGTCAAGCGGATTAAGGCGTCCCTGTACATACCAGTTGTGGGAGTATGGGTTCGAGTCACTTCTGGGGTGTGAGTTTTCAGTTGTATATAGTCCTGGGGACCATTCAGGCTTGTTTGCATTTGTGTTTCTCACGTGTGCCCCAAAGAATGAGGTGATTTGATAAAATGCTATGCCCAAGATTACCATCCGAGTGCCGGCGGGGAAGTGGTTCATATAGCCTCGGCTATCACTTCCTTATGTCCGGTCGTGATGGTCAAGCGGATTAAGGCGTCCCTGTACATACCAGTTGTGGGAGTATGGGTTCGAGTCACTTCTGGGGTGTGAGTTTTCAGTTGTATATAGTCCTGGGGACCATTCAGGCTTGTTTGCATTTGTGTTTCTCACGTGTGCCCCAAAGAATGAGGTGATTTGATAAAATGCTATGCCCAAGATTACCATCCGAGTGCCGGCGGGGAAGTGGTTCATATAGCCTCGGCTATCACTTCCTTATGTCCGGTCGTGATGGTCAAGCGGATTAAGGCGTCCCTGTACATACCAGTTGTGGGAGTATGGGTTCGAGTCACTTCTGGGGTGTGAGTTTTCAGTTGTATATAGTCCTGGGGACCATTCAGGCTTGTTTGCATTTGTGTTTCTCACGTGTGCCCCAAAGAATGAGGTGATTTGATAAAATGCTATGCCCAAGATTACCATCCGAGTGCCGGCGGGGAAGTGGTTCATATAGCCTCGGCTATCACTTCCTTATGTCCGGTCGTGATGTTCAAGCGGATTAAGGCGTCCCTGTACATACCAGTTGTGGGAGTATGGGTTCGAGTCACTTCTGGGGTGTGAGTTTTCAGTTATATATATATATATATATATATATATATATATATGTATATATATATATAATATATATATATATTTTTTTTTTGAACATTTCAATATTTATTTAATATATATTTATATTTCAATATTTATTTTAATCATTTAACATACATAAATAATTATGTACAATCATTTTCATTATTAATTCATATTAATCAATATTTGTCCAATTACAAATAAATATAGAAGGGGTACCACCTCTGGTGCAAGTGTAGGGACCCATAGCCTCGGAGAAGAAAATAAAGAGTACTCAGAGAAGACCTTGTGGATCCTCACTGAACACTTTGATATTTTCTTCTCCTACCACCCCTATTCTTTTGGTAAGTGTGTATATTTATCTAACTTTATTTGAAAATGTCATTACACAAAAAAAGTTACAATATTGATTGCATGCAGGGTACAAGGTTTCTTGTCACAAGTCGAACAGCTCCTCCAGCTCCTCAGATGGCGGGCAGGAACCGTGGATGCAGTGAGCATTTCCTCTCTGGATTGCCACACTAAGGCGCTGAAAAAGAAAACTGGCAGCTCTAGGGTCTCTAGTTGTTTCGATTAGCTTAGACCCCATCTCCTTCAAAAAGCTAGCAGCACTTTTACCCCAGGCACCAAGTGTCTCTGAGGCAATCGGGACAAAATTGTAGTGGTGCTCAAGGTCTCTGTATTTACGTGACTTGGCCGCTTCCCGGTGATTGGCAGCTCCTCCTGCTTGTGTAGCACTGAAGTAAACATAGGTATTGGCTAAAGTTGAAACGCAAGTGTAGTCCCACACCAACTGTGGTGTGGGACTATATATATATATATATATATATATATATATATATATATATATATATATATATATATATATATATATATATATATATATATATATATATATATATATATATATATATATATATATATGTCGTACCTAGTAGCCAGAACTCACTTCTCAGCCTACTATGCAAGGCCCGATTTGCCTAATAAGCCAAGTTTTCATGAATTAATTGTTTTTCGACTACCTAACCTACCTAACCTAACCTAACTTTTTCGGCTACCTAACGTAACCTAACCTATAAAGATAGGTTAGGTTAGGTTAGGTAGGGTTGGTTAGGTTCCGTCATATATCTACGTTAATTTTAACTCCAATAAAACAAAATTGACCTCATACATAATGAAATAGGTAGCTTTATCATTTCATAAGAAAACAATTAGAGAAAATATATTAATTCAGGAAAACTTGGCTTATTAGGCAAATTGGGCCTTGCATAGTAGGCTGAGAAGTGCGTTCTGGCTACTAGGTACGACATACATATATATATATATATATATATATATATATATATATATATATATATATATATATATATATATATATATATATATATATGCGGAAAATCCACAGAGAAATATGAAATGAGGTGAACGTTTCGGCTTTGTTAAAGCCTTTGTCAACACCAGACTGACTCAAGACTCAGACTGACTGACAGTCAGTCTGGTGTTGACAAAGGCTTTAACAAAGCCGAAACGTTCACCTCATTTCATATTTCTCTGTGGATTTTCCGCATAAAATGATCAGTGTTTTGTGATCGTCAATTGCATATATATATATATATATATATATATATATATATATATATATATATATATATATATATATATATATATATATATATATATATATATATATATGTTTATATATATATATATATATATATATATATATATATATATATATAAATATAAATATATAATATATATATATATATATGTATATAATTATATATGTGTGTATATCACGAAAATAAACACGTGATTAAGAATGTACCGCATCTCTTCTG
Source organism: Procambarus clarkii (assembly GCF_040958095.1). Classification (NCBI taxonomy): domain Eukaryota; kingdom Metazoa; phylum Arthropoda; class Malacostraca; order Decapoda; family Cambaridae; genus Procambarus; species Procambarus clarkii. The sequence goes on along the minus strand of NC_091203.1, from coordinate 16,609,102 downwards.
ACCATGTTGAAGGCATTCTTAAAGTCCAGTTTGAGCAGGGCCTTTTCATCAGAAATGTTGGTGATGTATGCTTGTGCTGCATGGGCAGCCGCTTCACAGCCTTGGGGGATTCCAAATCCTAGCTGGATTGGTTTCAGCAATTCAGCCGCTTGCTGGCTGACTACGCTCGTAGCAGCCTTGGCAATCAGGCGTCGGAGAGTGTTGCCAACAGCGATTGGCCTGATTCCTTCGTCCTTCTTTTTGAGAGGACAGAGGGAGGCACCAAAAAAAGAGAGGCCTGATGCCCTCAGGTATATCACCAGCCAGGCACATGTTGACGAACCTTGTGAGTTCCATAAGAAGATCTTGTGCAGCATCACCAACCGCAGGATTTACCATCTGCTTGATGTGTTGAGGTTTTAACCCTGTAAAGCCGCCTGCTGACCCAGGTGGAAAAGAAAGGGCTGCTTTGTAGACCTAAGATTCACCAACGATTAATGGGTCTGAAATGGTGTCGGCTGATGGCGGAACGATGTTGTCATCTTGAGGGGCTCTGGGTGGGTGCTTGCTTTGCAGGGCCCGTGCTGGGCTGACATATATATATATATATATATATATATATATATATATATATATATATATATATATATATATATATATATATATATATATATATATATCTTTATATGTTATATATGTTTCTGACATATATATATATATATATATATATATATATATATATATATATATATATATATTAGTATATTTTGGTAGCAGTCTTTCCTGTAGACATATTTTATTAAATATGACCGAAAAAGTAAGATTAATAATTCTAACACGAATTTTCTCAATCTTTCGTACATTATGCTTCACTGTTGGAGGTAAATCAAAAATCACTTCTCCAAAATTCATTTTTATTTCTAGTCTGACGCGACACGGGCGCGTTTCGTAAAACTTATTACATTTTCAAAGACTTCACAAATACACAACTGATTAGAACTTGCGTTTCCCTGACAACAGGGCTCCATTAAGGAACATATAATCTCTTCCCATAACCAAACCATCGCCAGATAAATCCTAGTAAACAACACAGAAATCATCGATAGATACAGCGATAGCAGGCGGCTTGACGTTTGCGAGGCACTACACATCAAGAAGTCAACACCAGCAATCAACAGCCAATTATTGCACAACTATATTCTACCCACCTCAAGACTCCGCTCCAATATAGAAGCATCAAGAAATATGGACCAATAGGCTTTCTACAAACACTTCTATTCAATATCCATTGTTTCGTGTTCTGTCTTGTGTTGATACTTTTAATACCCTATTAATATCCTCTAATGCCACATCATCCTTCCCACCTCACTCAAATGTAATGCCACATCACCCTTCCCACCTCACTCAAATGTAGATATAAAATCAGGGAAACGCAAGTTCTAATCAGTTGTGTATTTGTGAAGTCTTTGAAAATGTAATAAGTTTTACGAAACGCGCCCGTGTCGCGTCAGACTAGAAATAAAAATGAATTTTGGAGAAGTGATTTTTGATTTACCTCCAACAGTGAAGCATAATGTACGAAAGATTGAGAAAATTCGTGTTAGAATTATTAATCTTACTTTTTCGGTCATATTTAATAAAATATGTCTACAGGAAAGACTGCTACCAAAATATACTAATATATATATATATATATATATATATATATATATATATATATATATATATATATGTCAGAAACATATATAACATATAAAGATATATATATATATATATATATATATATATATATATATATATATATATATATATATATATATATATATATATATATATATATATATATATATATATATATATATATATATATATATATCTTTATATGTTATATATGTTTCTGACATATATATATATATATATATATATATATATATATATATATATATATATATTAGTATATTTTGGTAGCAGTCTTTCCTGTAGACATATTTTATTAAATATGACCGAAAAAGTAAGATTAATAATTCTAACACGAATTTTCTCAATCTTTCGTACATTATGCTTCACTGTTGGAGGTAAATCAAAAATCACTTCTCCAAAATTCATTTTTATTTCTAGTCTGACGCGACACGGGCGCGTTTCGTAAAACTTATTACATTTTCAAAGACTTCACAAATACACAACTGATTAGAACTTGCGTTTCCCTGACAACAGGGCTCCATTAAGGAACATATAATCTCTTCCCATAACCAAACCATCGCCAGAGAAATCCTAGTAAACAACACAGAAATCATCGATAGATACAGCGATAGCAGGCGGCTTGACGTTTGCGAGGCACTACACATCAAGAAGTCAACACCAGCAATCAACAGCCAATTATTGCACAACTATATTCTACCCACCTCAAGACTCCGCTCCAATATAGAAGCATCAAGAAATATGGACCAATAGGCTTTCTACAAACACTTCTATTCAATATCCATTGTTTCGTGTTCTGTCTTGTGTTGATACTTTTAATACCCTATTAATATCCTCTAATGCCACATCATCCTTCCCACCTCACTCAAATGTAATGCCACATCACCCTTCCCACCTCACTCAAATGTAGATATAAAATCAGGGAAACGCAAGTTCTAATCAGTTGTGTATTTGTGAAGTCTTTGAAAATGTAATAAGTTTTACGAAACGCGCCCGTGTCGCGTCAGACTAGAAATAAAAATGAATTTTGGAGAAGTGATTTTTGATTTACCTCCAACAGTGAAGCATAATGTACGAAAGATTGAGAAAATTCGTGTTAGAATTATTAATCTTACTTTTTCGGTCATATTTAATAATATATATATATATATATATATATATATATATATATATATATATAAATATATATATATATATATATATATATATATATATATATATATATATATATATATATATATATATATATATATATATATATATATATATATATATATATATATATATATATATATATATATATATATATATATGAAGGTGAAAACATGGGGGGGATACATAAGGGATAAACATAGGGGCTGCAGAAGGCTTATTGGCCCATACGAGGCATCTCCTATCTAAACACAAAGATTAATCCAGTGTAATTGGCCTGTTATGTTGGACATTGTCTTCTGTGTTGGCATCGATATGTTCTTGTCTTGTCCTTACTCTCATGGTGGGTAGAGTAAATAGTTCCGAGTAGAGTAAATATGATTAATCTTTGTGTTTAGATAGGAGATGCCTCGTATGGGCCAATAAGCCTTCTGCAGCCCCTATGTTTATCCCTTATGTATCCCCCCATGTTTTCACCTTCATTGTATTATCACCTGACCTAATGCGGGTATAAAATCAACTAATATATATATATATATATATATATATATATATATATATATATATATATATATATATATATATATAATATATATATATATATATATATATATATATATATATATATATATATAATATATATATATATATATATATATATATATATATATATATATATATATATATATATATATATATATATATATATATATATATATATATATATATATATATATATATATATATGTCCAGTCCTGTGGTGACTGGACAATTGTGAGTATCGTGTTGAGAGCACCACACCCAGTGAGCCAAGACACATTCACCAGTGTTTAGTGACAAAAGGAAATTATCCAAGTGTTACGTGCCACATCAAACCTGAGTGTAGTGCCTCCCCCCACCCCCTGAGTGTAGTGCCTCCCCCCACCCCCTGAGTGTAGTGCCTCCCCCCACCCCCTGAGTGTAGTGCCTCCCCCCACCCCCTGAGTGTAGTGCCTCCCCCCACCCCCTGAGTGTAGTGCCTCCCCCCACCCCCTGAGTGTAGTGCCTCCCCCGCAGTGAGTGTAGTGTCTCCCGCTCGCCCACTCCACTTGTGTAGTGTCTCCCCCCCCCCCTCCGTGTGGTGCAGTGTCTTCCGCTCCCCCGCCCCCACCTCCCACGATCAGGTGGCCGCGCCTTCCCCTCCCCGGCCCCCCTCCCAGACCGGGCCATCGCAGCCTCCCAACCCCCACCCACCACCTCCACGAGCCCACCCACCCCAGACATCTGCCTAGACATGACGCATAATATAGGGGACAACCTCGTCCCCCCCAGCCAGGAGGGAGAGACAAATACTCCAGTGCAAGGTGACATTCACTTTACCTAAGTGGATGGCAGAAGAAGCCGCTACCAGCCAGCTCACCCCTCCCGAAGCCAATCAAAGGAGAGGCACATGCAGTGGTTGTGGGAGCAACATCAGCATCAACTCTGTCTCCAGAGTCATACGCCAGCATGGTGACTGTCCTGGGTCAGGGAGGCCTCCCGTGGGAGGAGGCAGCACTCAGGAGCCTGTTGCACCAGTACAAATCGCAACAGATTACATTGCAACAGACGACCTGCTAGAGGCAATTAAAGCAACGTCAGCCAGGACACTCACCCACATCCCAAAGGCCTCTCGCCCATTTGCTGCAGGGAAATACATGGACCTCATCGCAAAAGTCAACAGAGGGTCAAATAACCTTGATGCACCTGATACCATCAAAGCCTGGCACAATCTGCTACTTTTTGGCAATGCATGCTTAGGTGTACCAGATAGAGGAGGCAAGACACTGGCCTCATCCGTCAATAAAGCAATTAGGGATTTTCCTAGGGCTGACAACCTAGTTCGCCTCCCCAAACACACCAAACACCGCCGAGGCAGACCAAGTACGACAATCAGCGACAACAGAAAATTAGGTACCCAAGTCAGCAAGAAAATTGAGGAGGGCAATACAGTCGGGGCACTCAGGTTGATCACAAGTGAGGACAAAATTTTGCCCAGCGATGAGACCACAGCCCAAGCACTGAGAGAAAAACACCCCCTCAGGACCGTAGGTGAACCTCCCCCACAGGTCAGGCTCGCCCCTAACCAGGAACCTCTCGTCCTCCGGGAGTCAGAGGTTTATAAAGCTATCGTTTCATTTCCCCCGGGCTCCTCAGGAGGCTACACAGGGGTAAGACCTCAACATGTGAAGGAAATGGTGAACCCTGTTCTTGGCCCAGCTGCAGAAGCGCTCCTGACAGAAATCACAACGTTTGTCAACAACTGCCTCGCCGGGTTAATCCCTGATGAAATCAAACCATTCTTCTTTGGTGCATCCCTATGTGCCCTGAAAAAGAAGGGGGGAGGGATCAGACCCATTGCCGTTGGTAATACCCTTCGCCGCCTAGTTGCAAGGGCTGCTGTCAGAAGTATCCGAATGGAAGCAGCCACCATGCTGCAACCCAACCAGCTGGGGTTTGGAGTCCCCCAAGGCTGTGAAGCAGCGGCTCATGCTGCACGAGCCTACATTAGCTCTCTTACTGAAGACCAGGCAGTAGTAAAATTAGATTTTAAAAACGCTTTCAACGCGGTCAAAAGGGAAGCAATCCTCACTGCAGTCCAGGAACATTGCCCAAGCATTCTCCCGTTTGTGTCAGCAGGCTACAGCAAAGACTCAACCCTCCTGTTTGGCAAACATGAAGTCACCTCAGCAGAGGGAATTCAACAGGGTGACCCACTTGCACCGTTCCTCTTTTGCATAGCGGTTCGAGAAATTACAACCAGACTGTCCAGCGAGCTCAACATCTGGTTCCTGGATGATGGCACTCTAGCAGGCACACAAGATTCCCTGCTAGAAGACCTACAGCTGGTGAAGACACGGGGGGAGTCCATGGGTCTCGTTCTTAACCCCTCCAAGTGCGAAATTATTGCATCCAGTGAAGTAATCATTAGAGCAGTGAAATCAGTTCTACCAGAAGCCTCAGTCGTTAAACCTACCGACAGCACACTACTCGGAGCACCTCTGGGCCACAATGCTATTGCTGCGGTCCTTGACGAAAAGTTTAGAGACCTAAAGAGGATGGAAGAGAGAATTGGGGACTTGGACTCCCACGATGCCCTCTACCTTCTCACAAAGTGCCTTACCTTGCCCAGGCTAACATACTTCTTAAGGTGTGCACCAACTTTTGGCAACCCACTTCTAAATCAATATGATGAGCTCCTCAGGTCAATATTCAGGAAGGCGCTCAACCTAGATTTAGATGACAGTCAGTGGGACCAAGCAACACTGCCAGTGAGATTTGGAGGGATAGGCATACGAAAGGCAACTGAGGTAGCACTTCCAGCATTCTTATCCTCATGTACAGCAGCCAACGAATTGGTAGGGCAGATCCTACCAGAGCGTATGAGAGAGACAGCGGGAACTCATGATCAAACGTTCATCGAAGCAGCCAGACAATGGGACACCATTGCACACCCTCAACCCCGACCACAAGTCCCAAAAGACCACAAGCAGGCCCACTGGGATAGCCCCATAATGGAAAAGACTGTCACAGCAATGATTGACAACGCTGATGCTGAAAACAAAGCCCGCCTTCTAGCGGTAACAGCACCCCACGCCGGGGATTTCTTATTTGCTGTGCCCAATGCAGCCCTGGGAACTCGCCTCAGTCATGACGCTCTCCGCATTGGAGTTGCCCTTCGCCTTGCCACCCCCATCCTCACCGAACATAGGTGCATCTGCGGAACTGCGATGGCAGACCAATATGGTCGTCATGGTCTGGTATGTCGTAAATCACAGGGTAAAATTGCAAGACATGAAGAAGTCAACGACATCATCAAGAGGAGCCTCGCCACAGCCCGCTGCCCGGCACAAAGAGAACCACACTTATCCAGACCTAACGACCCTCAGCAGCGCCCTGATGGGGTCACCTTGCTACCTTGGAAGGATGGTAAGCAAGTGGTATGGGACTACACGTGCGCTGCCACACTGGCCAGTACCTACCTCCACTACAGCACACGTGAAAGCGGTGGTGCTGCTTCTTTCAGGGAATCGCAGAAAATTATTAAATATAGAGGTCTAGCACACTGCTACAGCTTTGTTCCGATCGGCTCGGAGACCCTCGGTTCGTGGGGAAAATGTGCATTGAAGTTCCTGAAGGAATTGGGGGACAAATTGATCAGCGCTACAAAAGACCAGAGAGCAAAAAGTTTCTTGTTCCAGCGCCTCAGTGTTGCGATTCAGAGGGGAAATGCCTGTTGCGTCTTGGGCACTAGTCCAACTTCAGAGGAATTCGAAGAAGTGTTTGACTTGCAACAATGATCGAACCCGTCTGTGACATTCATCAATGTTTCCCAGTGTTGTGCTTTTCAAGAGATCCATAACCTTTAAGCACCTTTTTGCATTATTATTTTTGTATCAACCCATGTATATCTTGTAACCATCAAATGCATAATAAAGCACAAAAAATAAAAAAGGAAGGGGGTGGTAGGAGAAAAGCACACAGAAACTGTATTGGAGGGGATCTAAACATTCCCTCTAATGCGTTATGCGTGGTTTCCTCCGAGGCTATGGGTCCCCCTTCTTCCAGCTAGAGGTGGTACTCCCTTCTATAATTAAAAAAAAAAAAAAAATATATATATATATATATATATATATATATATATATATATATATATATATATATATATATATATATATATATTATATATATTATATATATTATATATATATATATATATATATATATATATATATATATATATATATATATATATATTATATATATTATATATATTATATATATATATATATATATATATATATATATATATATATATATATATATATATATATATATATTAGTATATTTTGGTAGCAGTCTTTCCTGTAGACATATATTATTAAATATGACCGAAAAAGTAAGATTAATAATTCTAACACGAATTTTCTCAATCTTTCGTACATTACGCTTCACTGTTGGAGGTAAATCAAAAATCACTTCTCCAAAATTCATTTTTATTTCTAGTCTGACGCGACACGGGCGCGTTTCGTAAAACTTATTACATTTTCAAAG